>NW_028142891.1:10364464-10638464 GCF_977018435.1 Lepisma saccharinum | reverse complement strand
GTGTGGGCGTTGTTATTTATAGAGGGAAATATAAAGGCAAAAATATTCACCACACAAAGTAATGCGATACGATGCGAGGGAGACAACGGAGCAGAAAAGTTTTATACTTTGGTTTGTTGTACAATTTTGTCCGGGGGGCGGTAGATTCCTTCCGGGGGTGCTCCGCTCTCTCTGTCATAAACCAAGGCAAAAGGCCAAACTGTGGACCAAACAGAAGGCATAGGAGAAGAGGAAGACGAACAAGTAGTAGTCTGTGCTTCTACAAATGGCTATATCAGTGTTGACAGGTCTACTGATTTCGCAGGAGATTTCCTGATTTTCAGCACGGTCTACTGATCTCCTGACAAGTTTCATGAAAATGTGGAAATCTCCTGATTTTTTGCTTCCTTAAATATTTATAATGAACAATTATTTTTTAAAAATGGAAAGTTGATTTAAAATTTACATATTCAGCTGATGGAATGCAAAGACCCATGAATATTCTGCAGAGAGAGAGAGAGAGAGGTAGGCGGTGGAGGAGGGTTATACCATAGAATATGGTTATACCAGGCTTGATGACATTGGGAAAGACGCGCGGCTTCTTGAGCCCATTGTGCATTGGGAACTCCAACACGGGTGTCCCATCTGGTGCGGTTTTTGTCAAAGGGGAGGTAACTGAAAACTGGTTACAACTAAATACCAATGTTGTTCAGTTTTATGGTAGTGTTTACTGCAACTCGGATAAAAGGAGAGTGCACTTAACGAATGCAGCCAAAGGTTATGGTTACAAAAGCTCTTAGTAAACTGTCGATTGATTGATTTGGTTTATTTTACTTCGCATTTCTGCAACTTTTGGCTAATCGCGAAGACGAGGATGAATGATGAAATTGATAAAGAGACAACCGTGTCCAGGCGGAGATTCGATCCCGAGACGGCCGGACCCTGGGGTCGAGTGGTTAGCACATCGCGCTGCGACGCCAAGGGTCCCGGGTTCGAATCCCGCACGGGCTTGGTTGTTTGTGAATGTCCATTCATCCATTTCATCACTCATCCCCATCAAATTTGCCAAGAAGCACAAAACGCGAAGTAAAATAAACTAAATCAATCAATCGATCCCGAGACTGGATCCCTGATGTCATAGCGCTGTGCTAACTACTCAGCCACGGAGGTCGGCTTAGTAAACTGCTGTTGCATACTTATACCTATGATTGTACGCAGTGGCGGATTACCAACTAGGCCCACTAGGCACGTGCCTAGGGGCGGCAACTCTTGGGGGCGGCAAATCTTTCTTCCAGAATATCAAAAATAATAAAAAGTGTCTTACGTACACAGTGACAATTTAGACCTATGAAACCACTGTTTCAAATCAACGGTTTGCAACACTTACGCTTCATACGAAAGAAATTTTGATGTGTTGGATTTATGTGTTATCAAGAAATGTTTCGTTGCTCTACCTCCTTCAGGCGCCAATCAATTTGTTTTTAACCCGTGCTGTGGCTTTTATCGCTTACAATGACAATGCATGCCGCCCAACCTTTGTTGATTTGTTTTTATAAATACATACCCCTCGATCTTCCACTAAGCGTTTGTTAATGCCAGGCAGGAAAAAATACTGATTGTTTGAAACTCACATCAGTAACAATGCCAGTATAAAAAAAAAAATAAACACATAAACACTGCTGATAAGTGAGTGAGTGAGTGCAGCTTTCGCGTGGACCGCAACTTGTTTTTGTCTTACTGGATTCTCTGGCTGGTGCATTCAGTTTGTTGCAAAAGTGCGCATCAAATCTCCTGCATATGACGATAGCCAATAGCAGCGTACTGCAGCGGTGCCATGTCGAAATCTCACACAGAAAAGAGACTGAATGGTTGAGCGAAACGCCTTGTCACGGAGAGCACGGCAACGCTGCACGTCTGTGATTCGCTGGTGTTGTTGAGCCGTTCAAGGCCATATGCAGGAGATTTGACGCGCACTATAGTGCGTTTGCAATTTGGTGTTTTTTTTTATTATGCAGCAGGCAGCATGAAGCGAACAAAGTTAAGTGGGGCGGCTTATCGTAAACTTTCAAACGAAAAGCGTGAAAGAGAAGCAACCTTACAGAAAAAGCTTGGTACAGTAGACACGTTTTTTAGGTGAAAGGAACAAGTGATTTCCGAAAGCAGTCCAAAAGTTGAAGTGGAACCGGCTACATCGAGTGAACCCTGTGAAACGCAAAATGTCGAAAATATTGTGGGTTTAGTGGAGGAAGAAAGTGCACCTGAGATAGTGTCCCCTCAGTTCGTAGGAGTTCCTGATTGTGACAGTGAGAGTGCAAATTTCGTTACTGACGATCCTGCCGAGTGGTGTCTGAATGAGTCTACAATTGACATTCTTCTAAGACGTGGAATTAATCAGAATGCTGAAAACGATTATTCTAAATCGCAAAGACTCATAGCAGGTAAGACAAGATTTTTAAATAATAGTGTTTTTTTCTTAAACTTGTAAATGGAGAATCAATTTTGCTGAACTATTTGGTATATTCGTGCAGCACTGGTGCCGTTTATTGTGCATCATGCAGGTTGTTCAAGGGCAAGACAAACATCGCAACTCACGGCATTTCAGACTGGAAAAACATTTCAAATATTGTAGCATCACACGAAAATTCTGAAGAACACAAAAACTGCGAGTTGGCACTCTTAACAAGGCAGAAATCTGTTGGGACCTTGGGGAACCATTTTCAATCACTAGGGGCATGCATATTTCGTTTTTGACGAAAAAACTAAATTTGAAAAAAACACATTGTAGTGTTAATTTTTCATGTTTTTGAAAGGTGTGAGATGCATTTTGTAACCATGTTTTGTCACGAAATAATGCGAAATGAACTGCAAAAAGCGAAATTAACTCTTAAACACAAAATTTAGGGTTTATTCACCGATGTGACACCTTCTGAGGTCTGAATTATCCTGAGAGTTATGCAATTCCTGGAAAATTGATTAATTCTGCTGTTAATATTGGAGAAGCAAAAATGGACTCCTTTACACAGAAATAAACTTAATACTCTGATAACTACATAAATGTGCTATTAGAAGTGAAATGTTAATTCTGTGGAATAAATGTAGTTTTTAAATCAAATTTAGGATTATATTCACAATTTTAAAACCAAAATGTATTTTTATATACCACTTTTCATCCAATTTTTCACCGCTATAACACCGATATTTTATTTTATTTACCGCTTTTGAACCCGAAATTGACTGTTTTTGTACCGAAATTTTGCTTTTTTATTTACCAAAAATATGTGCCTCTATCAATCACATATTCAGACGGAACTAACGTACTGGGTCAGTGCAAATAAGTTACTACTTTTCTTTTGAGAAGGGCGCATATTAACTTTGTGCCTATGGGCGGCGAGGAAGCTTAATCCGCCACTGCTTGTACGTCGCAGTCTCTTAGCATAGAAATAATAGTTCATGTTTTTATTTAAGCCATTTCTGAGCGTAACTGCTACTACAATTGGTCTTGTGTCCCTTTATACTCAATCAATACTGTGGCGGTAGAAATTCTCTTTCCCGATTTTATACCAGATAATCCTCGAATGCAAAAGGCGATTTAATTAACATTTACATTGTCTGGAGTGACTGGGAAAATAGTTGAAGAAAAAACCTGCGACTTGTCTGATACTGGTTTCCGGGTTCGAATCCCGGACTGGGCATGGGTGCTCTTTGAGAGTGTCCTTTCATCAATTTCACATCTTTATGATTAGACAAATGTGGCAGATACGAAGTATAATAAACCAAATCAATCAATCAATCTGTCGAATACTGGTTGGTTACCTTCCTTGATTGAAAGTAAAATTTTAATTCAAGGATATTTCGGGGGTTCAGCCATGATAGCACTTCTCCATTACCATTAATGCGAGTATGCTTTGAATGTTTTGTTTAAAAAAAAACTGTGGGCGTTCTTACATCCTCTAACTTTGTCTAATTTTAAATAAAAGCAAGCTAAGGTGTTATCAGGTTCAAAAATATAGGGGTGTAAGGGGTGACCTTCCACGTAGGCGCCCAAAAGTCAACCTCACTTCCACGAGGCTCTGACGACTGGCACTATGGCCAGTATAATTTTGTATGTGTTGTCCTGTTTGTTGTCCTTGTGTGTGCTGAGTGCCCGTTTACGGCCTCAGCTTTTAACAGAAGTCAGAACATTTTAACATTTTTAGTTAAGCAACGCTCGAGTTGTTATTTGTAATGATAAGGGGCTGGCCCCCGTATAATGTGATGGGAGCAAAATAGCCTAAGTGCTGACGCTCCCAAAATTTTAAATTCAAATTCAAATTCAAAAAATTCAAAAATATATCCCCGAATGCGTAGTGGCTGAAGCTCTAGTCTTAGTTAAGGCGAGGAGGGACAATTTCCCGTAGGTCTTTCTTGCTGGGGCAGCTGCTGATCACTGTTGCCAACTTCGCTCTTTTGGAGCCAGATCTGGCTCTTTCGTGCACTCGTTTGACTGTGAACTGTGGCACCCGCCCTCTGCCCCAATATGATGCCACCACTGGCTCCGGCCCATAAATACCAACTTTTGCCATGAGTGTACATTTTGCACATGACGTGATATTCGTATAGCTAAAGGCTGCGTCACCCACCTCTTCTTTCCTCCTCATGTATTTTTATATATAGCGCTGTGGCTAAGATGAAGATGACAATTTTGTTATCCGGGAACCCTTTATTTTCGATTTTATGTTAACATCATTGGATTATTGAGATGGGTGATGCCGCCAAATCTAGGCGGTGAAAACTAAGAATAAATTGCCATCACTTTAACGCTAACGGTATTAGCAGAACCCCCACCCCTCTGACAACTAAAATTACCCTAGTAGGCACTTTATGCAGCCTTCGTTAATCTAGCTCCTTGAAAGTCCTCTTTAGCTATATTAATGGTTAAATTTAGCTCTATTGTGCACATCAGGTTTGGCAACACTGCCAGAATGGCCGTAGGAGGCAAGGAGAAATGCACTAGGCTTATGGGACCATTATTTTATTCGTTCTCTCGGGAATATCAAACATCCGATGACGTAGAAAAGTACATGGACGGAAAAAGGACACGTTGAACTATGTCATAGTAGTAGGAAAAGTCGAAACTCCCATTTGATGAGCCGTAACTTGAAGTTGAAGTTGATGTCCCATAAGGAATACATGGGATTCGGTAAATACTAATTCATCATATTTTTCAAAAATCGTATAAGGCTTAATAATCAACTTAGGAAACCGCTTCCACTTGGCACATGGGGAGAAATTCATACTCTTCATTTCTGGCGGAGATCTTTTTAGTAGCATTGCTCATTCGGACGATATTAGAATAAATGCATGCCTGGTGCGTAATTGTCCCTCTTCGCCTTAACACAAAAATCACGAAATATTTCCATAAACTTCTAAACGCCAAGTACATAAATCCACGCACAGTCACAACCATTTATTTTAGAATATTTCTGAGAGATGAACAGAAAATGGAGGTCGGATTTTTTCCAGTACTGGGTGCGTTCCGAAAGTCATGACGAAACGAACGCATTCAACGAAAATAACTGGGCTCGTGAATCTGGTGAAACCAGTTATTTTACAGACTTATGGGACACACTAGGTGAAAGCGCAGGCGCAGCGTTTTGTTTAGACAAAGTTTCCGCATGGCGTCAGCGGATGGAATGTCCTTATGGCCAAAATAAACTCTACTCTGGACACTGTTACTCATTTTAATCACATTCTAAGAACGTTCAAGGCATACTCATCTTGTGCATGTTGCTTCATATCGGTCTCTGTTAAAATTATAATACATTTTCCGAACTAGTTGTTACTCGCCTCCCCCCCACACTTTACCTCCGCACTCCAGGTTCGGTGCACTTCGTACTCGGCTCAGATTTGTCTAGGGGTATCTTTCTTTGTACGACAATGCACGTGGGTTGCTACAAGTCAACATAATTATATAATTAACTACAAGAGACAACGGATAACTTTTGCGAAACCTTTTTTTGATCAGGGGGATAAATTACCTTGTCCAGCATGTGTGAAATTAAAAACGGAAATTTTGGATAATTTCTATAGTTTAATTAACGTAAAATTTGATGTATATACAAGTCGTATCCGAACGTTCATTTCTCTAATTATCGGGCCAAAACTCTAATTTTGATGTTGGAATCTCTATTGTTTGTACCTGGATGCTTTACATTTCATGAATTACATCTGAAGTACGCTTGTCACAAGGTAGACTCGCGTTACTCCAAGAAACGTCTTAACAGGCGCTAGGCCGCCCGACGTGTACATTTCTCAACATCCACGGTGACAAGGCACTAGGCTGCCCGGCGCACCGTAATTACTTCAAAATAACATCCAGTACAAACTACCTTTTTACCTGTAAATCGGACACCAAGGCACTAGCCTGCCCGGCAATCCAATCTCTTACAGCATCCGTTTCGGGAGATCTGTCATCCGGTCCTAGCTAACCGAAGCAAAAACAGCCTCTCCCTTCCAAGTCTCAGTTCCAACAGCCGACTTCCCCTACTCTCATCTGGGAGTTTATATACGTTTGGTTGGCGTCTGTTGCCAACCGCCCTTCTTTCAAAATTTTTAATCTTTAACAGCTAAACTGCCCGCCTTTCTTCTGAACGTTCGAAACACCAAGAAAGAACAGAGAGCTACATGGTATTTATACATGGAATAGTACGAACCTAAAAATGCATAATAAATTGAGGTACACTTATCACATATACATAATTTTTATACACGTAATTACCCAATTAATTAACATATTAATAAATATTTCAATAAGAGAAAAAAAACACTGTTGCCCTGACACGGGGGCAGGGTAACAGATTCCCCCTCCCCAGCGTTACAATTCAATCTGAAATTTAAATTTCAGTCTGTGTGAATTGTCTTAAAGTCACTGAGAAAAGTTAAGCACTGTATCTGAAAAAAAAAGAAAAAGTTCACTGAAAAAGTTATTTTCACTACACACCACACCCGTCTCTCTGAAAAGAAGAGTCTCGATTTCACTGCACTAAATATCCAACTTCCACACGGATTCTTCTTCCTCCGGGAATCCTAGAATCTCCTGGACATCTGGGCCATCTGGTCATCAGGACTGCTCTCAGGTGCAGACGTATTCAGCTCCTCCACCTTCCAAAGAACATGTCCGGCTCCCGCTCTAGGGTCGACTCAGCCTCCTTCTCGGTCCATCCGAAGATCCACCCGGCTCCTTAGTCCCCTAGTCCTTGCGTCTGGGACTTCTGCGGTACTTGGTTCGACTCCTGTCGAATTTCAGCTTCAAATGCTTTCAAGGTTCTATCGTTCGATCACACGACCCGACTTTAAAATGGCTTTCTCATTTTTCCATCTATAAGGAAACTTTCCCTTCCTTCTTCGGGCATCGAACTGCCATCCTTCAGCATTCTCTTAGCGATGAAAATCTCATGTCTTCATGTTCACAATTGTCACCACCCTTTATCGGCAAAAGGTTGACATAACATAAAATACAACAGTCCGTAATTTTAAATCTTACATTCGCAAGAAATGAATTTACCAGGACACTAATGTGTAGCGACAATAAATCAGGAACTTAATTACTACTGTACAAACTAGAAGTCGGTCACTCGGCTTCTTTTTCATCATTTTTCACAGATCTTCTACCCCCTCCCCTTGAGATGGATTCTCAGGGTAGAATTTAGGGACGAGTGCTTTCCCTCACACTTCTCAAATTTCTTCTCGGAATGACCTTCAGCTGGTCAACGTTAGCCAGAACTCTCTTCCCCTCACCTTCCTTTCCCAAAACAACATTATTTGGAGTAGTGAAATTCTGAATTCTGTAGATCCCTTTGAATTTCGGAAAAAAGCAAACAGTTTGCTTATTAAAAGCAGACGAAATCTTATGCTCTTGAAGCAGTACTCGATCTCCTACACGAAGATTAACCCTTCTTCTGCCCTTATTGTAGGCCCTTGACGCCTTTTGCCTCGTCTTTTCCTCTTTTTCTCTTGCAAATTCGAAAGCCGCGCCCATTCTTTCCTTTAACTGTATGACGTAATCCATCTGTCTCTCCGCCGTGACGTCCTCCCCGGTTCCATCTTCCCTCTGAAGCTCCATTTTCCGAGTGTCATGCGGCGTGTACAAATCACGTCCAAAGAACAAGAATGACGGCTTCAATCCAGTCATCGAATTCGTTGCATTATTAATGGCAAAACTTATCGCGTCCAAATTTTCAGCCCACGACGAGTGTTCCTTGCAGAACTTTCCAAGTGCTTGCTTGATTATCTTAATCGCTGCTTCTGATTTGTTTCCCTTCGGTCTGTACGGCGTAATATAGACAGGCTTGCAATTCACAGAACGCAACGTCTGTGAATACAGTTTGCTTCGAAATACACTCTGGTTGTCACTGACAACGTATTTCGGAAATCCTGATTGAAAACAGTACTTCAAGAATGCTTGCGAGATCGTCCTCGCCGTTGTAGTTCTAAGCGGTGTCAAACTAATGTGCCTTGAGAACTCATCTTGAATGACTAAACAGTACTTGTATCTCCCCTTCGTACTTGTAGCCAGTGGTCCAAAAATGTCCAGAAACACTTTGTATCCAGGCGCAGTAGCTTTCCTCGAGTTCATAAAGCCCATCTTTCTGCTGTTGTCAGGATTATACTGAAGACAAGTGATACAACTTTTGCAATAGTTACTGACATCTTTGACTACTCCGTCCCAAGTATAATTCTCTAGGACCTTAAACAATGTCTTTCCATGTCCTAAGTGCGCAGATAATAAATCATCATGCGAAGATTTAAGTACTTCACTCTTCAACTTCTCTGGTACCCACAGCTTCAATCTGGAGCTAAACGGTGGATAAAGTCCAGTGTTTTCGTCAACGAAACGGTAAAGCAGTCCATCATCGTCGAGACAGGAATGTTGCAGGTAAAAGTCAAATTTTCTCTTCTCTCGAGCATCCTTTATTTCAACTTCTTCCCCATTTAAACATCCAATTAATTTCGACAAATAAGGATCACTCTGTTGTTCTCCTTTCCACATATCTTTATCATTAAGATCTACGGGTGGCGAAGTTTCTTTCTGTCCGTCCGTCTGTCCTCCGTTTACAGTGTTGCCAGCTGCATCTGTAAACATCGCTTCCGTTTTCCTTTTATGCTTCCGGTCGAATTTCTGACACACTTTGCCTTCGACTTTAGGAATATCATGATGTTCCATTATCGTCCCATCAGGCATCTCTAATCTGAAATATCCTTCAGGCTTGATATCCTCTATCGGATAATTCTCTTCTGCATCCGAAGATCCAATGTAAGTCTCCCTCTCAGAGAATCCCGCTTCGATCCTCGACAAGTAGTCAACCGCTGTGTTATTTCTACCGGCAATGTATTTTACGGTAACTGGAAACCTGGTCACCCTGTTTATCATTCTGTTTATGTGGCTCGGAATCTGAGAAGATTTCAAGATATCCACGAGCGCAGAATGGTCAGTGTAAGCTATCACTTCCGTTGCTTGCAGAAAGTAATATTCAAATTTCTCCAGACCCATGGTCAACGCAAATAACTCTTTCGCTGTGACAGAATAAGAACGCTGAGTGTCAGACAGCTTCTTACTCCCAAATGCAACAGTCTGCAATTTTCTCGTTTTGTCGTCCTCCTGAGCGACGATATAGCCAAGCGCTATGTCAGAGCAGTCTACAAACAAGTGAAACGGTTTCGAAACGTCAGGAATCTTGAGATCAGGACTATTTACAATTGCATCCTTCAACTTCTGCAAACTCTCTTCTTGTTCTTTTCCCCAAGAAAATTTCCTATTTCCTTGTAACAAGTCCGTGATCGGTTTGGATATCTTTGCTTGGTCCTTTATGAAATCTGACAGAAAATTTAAGAAGCCTACTAGTCTCCTAACTTGCTTCATATTTCTCGGGCGCTGTAATTGCTCTGCTTGTTTCCTCTTACTTTCCGCACAAGATATCGTATTTTCTGAAATTGTAAACCCAAGAAATTCGATTTTCTTTCTGAAGAGACGCGACTTTCGATAACTAATCGTCAGTCCTTTGTCTTTCATCTTTCCCAGGACAGAATCCAACACTCTCAGTTGTTCTTCCTCGGTAGCGTTTGCAATCACTACGTCATCATAATAACATATTGCATCAGTTTGATAATGCTCTCCTACCGTCTTCTGCATCAGTTCCGCAAGGTGAAAAGGTCCACTACGACAGCCATAAAATAACCTTTTGTATTTAAACGTCCCCATTTCTGTCAAGAAACCTGCATATTTTCTTGTATCTTCAGAAATCTGCATATTTGCAAATGCAAACGGAATATCCAGAACTGTAAATATAGTTCCCCCAGAAAGCTTACATATTGTCGACCTAATATCAGGTATTTCTCTACGTCTAGCCTCCAATCTCTTATTCAAGCCTTTGCTGTCGATGATCACTTTACATGTGTTATCTCTCTTCACATGAAGGATAGGCGGTGAAAGGTAATCTGTGTCACCCCTTTCAATGATCCCGTCTTCAAGCATCTGCTCAACAGCCTGATTCATTAATTTCCTCTTTTGCTCAGAAAGTGGCCTAGGTTTCGCTCGGAACGGCTTCTCGTTATTCACATCCAAACGAACCTCGTAATCCTTTGCTAATCCCGGTTTATCTTGAAAAACATCAATATGCCGTCTCAGTATGGCAATCAATTTCGGCTTGTTTTCCTCTGAGATATCGGTACCCTCCATCAACATGGCAATCCTTCTCTCTTCGTCAATCCCCTCCTCTTTGATGTCGCTGCTACGTGTCTCCGCTCCGCAAGCAGAAACGTTCTCTCGGACCCCTTCGACTCCATCCGTGGTCGAACACAGTCCCCTTGAACCAACAGCATCAACGCTGTCACGTGTCGGCGGCGAATCAAAAGGCACGATTTTCGAAAGATCAGGCTCAATTGCCCACCCGTTACGATGAATCATGGGTATAAGTCCCAGCTTAGCCATTAATGTCCTTCCCATTAACATTTCATGATTAGCATTAGATAACACAAATATCTGATCCCGAGCCTTGTGTCCGTGAAACTTAATATTCACGTAAGCGCTCCCCAAAGATTCCACATTTCCTTCCGCAAGTATTACTTTTGTTTTGTAACCCTTCAATTTTACTCCATTTGTCTTCATTTTCTCGAAAACCTCCAAAGACACAAAGTTATTGGACGACGCCGTATCAATACATGCGTGTACTTCCACATTAGCCACGTTGCATAAAACGATAGGTTCCCTTACGTCTTTTACATTTACGTTGTGAGGTGAAAAATTTTCCTTCCGCGTAAAATTTGCAGTTTCCACGCCACGAACTTGACAAATTCGTGGCGACTCTACGAGTTTTTTGTTACTCCATTCCCACGTTCATTAATCTTGTTTTCCCTATGGTGATTTGAAGCTCTGCAACCTTTCTGTCCACAAGTGTAGCATAATTTATTTCTCTGGCAATCTTCCATCGAAAAGCGGTTCTGTTTGTTTTCATCCCTCACCGCAAGCCGCGAGGGTGGAGGGCGTGAAACCACATGTTCAGCCCTCAAGCGCTCGACTTTCGGGCGGTCAAAACCAATGCTCACAGGGTCCAAGAAAATATCAGATTTCTTTCTCCCCCTCTCCTCTTCGCATTCCTGGTTAAATGACTTTCTCAAAGACCAGCTGTAAATTTCGTCTTCCGAAACGAAAGATTTGAATCTCTGCCTTTCCAAAAACTCCGCTTGTAGCTCTAGGGCGTACTCGCTCAATTCTCTCATAGAAGTGAATGTCTTGTTGTACAAATAATCCCTAAATACCGGATTGCAGTGCGACTTCACAAAGTCAATTCTCTCCTGCGCAGAAGCCGAATTCCTTATCCTACTAAAATGCCTGTCAACTTTGCGAACGTATTCCGCCAATCCCTCGTTAGCAAGTTGAAACCTTTCAGACAAAAATAACTCTGCTTCTCTCTGATAATCCAATCCATGAAAAGTCTGCAAGAATTTATGCCTGAATTGTGAAAAATCACCGAACGGTTCCGTGAACAAAAACCACTCCCTCGCTTCATTTCGCAACGAAAGAGGAATAAACTGCTTCAGAAGATCATCTTCAGCAATTTTCAGCGTTCTCGCGTAATCTTGAATCCTATCCAGATACGAGAAAGCATCTTCCTTCCCTACATTTCCCTCAAATGTCGGAAGCGGCAAACGAATTTCCTCCATTGTCACTCTTGGAACGCACCTCTGTTCCTCAACAACAGAAAGCTCTGACTCGGTCGGGCTGGACCTGCTCGAGTTACCAAGCGACATTCTTGTAACTTCCCCTTTTCTGTTTCGCAAGATCATCGGTTCGATCCTCGTCCGTTTCTCTCCTTAACTTTCAAAGCAAAAATCTCGTTCAATATCCTGCGACAAGACCTCAATTAACTAAGTTCAATCCCGGACGAGCCCCCAAATAAATATGTTACTCGCCTCCCCCCCACACTTTACCTCCGCACTCTAGGTTCGGTGCACTTCGTACTCGGCTCAGATTTGTCTAGGGGTATCTTTCTTTGTACGACAATGCACGTGGGTTGCTACAAGTCAACATAATTATATAATTAACTACAAGAGACAACGGATAACTTTTGCGAAACCTTTTTTTGATCAGGGGGATAAATTACCTTGTCCAGCATGTGTGAAATTAAAAACGGAAATTTTGGATAATTTCTATAGTTTAATTAACGTAAAATTTGATGTATATACAAGTCGTATCCGAACGTTCATTTCTCTAATTATCGGGCCAAAACTCTAATTTTGATGTTGGAATCTCTATTGTTTGTACCTGGATGCTTTACATTTCATGAATTACATCTGAAGTACGCTTGTCACAAGGTAGACTCGCGTTACTCCAAGAAACGTCTTAACAGGCGCTAGGCCGCCCGACGTGTACATTTCTCAACATCCACGGTGACAAGGCACTAGGCTGCCCGGCGCACCGTAATTACTTCAAAATAACATCCAGTACAAACTACCTTTTTACCTGTAAATCGGACACCAAGGCACTAGCCTGCCCGGCAATCCAATCTCTTACAGCATCCGTTTCGGGAGATCTGTCATCCGGTCCTAGCTAACCGAAGCAAAAACAGCCTCTCCCTTCCAAGTCTCAGTTCCAACAGCCGACTTCCCCTACTCTCATCTGGGAGTTTATATACGTTTGGTTGGCGTCTGTTGCCAACCGCCCTTCTTTCAAAATTTTTAATCTTTAACAGCTAAACTGCCCGCCTTTCTTCTGAACGTTCGAAACACCAAGAAAGAACAGAGAGCTACATGGTATTTATACATGGAATAGTACGAACCTAAAAATGCATAATAAATTGAGGTACACTTATCACATATACATAATTTTTATACACGTAATTACCCAATTAATTAACATATTAATAAATATTTCAATAAGAGAAAAAAAACACTGTTGCCCTGACACGGGGGCAGGGTAACATAGTGCAGTTTGAATCCATCAGCACGCGCTTTGTCTGCAGACGATTCTCACGGAACAAACCAGCCTCCTGGCCCGTGCGTTTGGTGAATCTCGTTCTTGCACGAAACGCACGGAATGCGACTTTTGGGACAGCATAATGAAACTCACGAAACGCACGGAAGCACTTATGGGACAGCCAGTTACCATAACTCGTTTAACGCGTTAAACTCGTGCGACTTTCGGAACGGGTCAACTGTCACTTGCACCCCTCTGTTTTGGCACTCGATCATCGCCACTGGTTGGGGGAAACTGTACCTTTACCTTAGGTGAATTAAGGGGGTGGGGTTATCGTACCACTTGAAGTACATATTCATAATAAAATGTGTATTAACATAACAGTATTATCTTTTGACATCTAAAATTAATAATTAACGTTCAATAATGATAGTGGAAAGCTTTTCCCACTCAATCCCCCCAGAAAACAAAGATAATACGCTATTATTAGTTCTTCTGATTTTTTAAGCAGATCTGATTTTTCAGGGGACGATCTCCCGATGTTTGAAAATATGACCTGGCAACGCTGGTTGCGTTGTGTTGGGAATGTAATATTGGAATTCAGGTCAACTGCAGTGTTGCCACATGAAGGGAAATTTGGAGCTAATTTTAAGTGAAAAGGGAAAAGGGAAATTCGATTAAAAATAGCGAATTTTCAGGGAAATTTTAAGACAGACTAAACATTAATTATATTAAACATTATAACAGATTCCAGTTTTGAAAATGAGAAATTATTTTTATTTTATTTTGTCGTATACTTTGTTCTGAGAGAAAGGGTGGAATTTGGGTTGACCCACATCTGTCTACCGTTTGGGGCCGGAGGTCTTTGGCCATTCACCCTTATGGGAGTGGGAGTCCGAGGGTATTGTTTATTTAAGCTTTCCCCGGTTCTCTGAATTTTGCCACAAACACTACACGTGCAAACCATAAAGTTATCTTTGTCGCAAACCTTCATTGGACGCTGGGTGGGTTATTCGTCGTGTACGAGTGTTTGGTGGAAGGCTGTGCCCGTCTTGGACGACGCGAGAATAAGGGAAGCAAAGGAGACTATCTGCAACTCCAGAATATTTTAGAAAACGTTGTGGAGAATTATCGGATTAAAAAATTCCGTGCAGAGTGGCAAGAAGTGACCAACAATGGATTAAATTTTAATAAAAAACTTGCTGTGTTTTAGAAGTTTCCACCTAATATGTGAAATTTACCAGAATAGAACATTTGCTCAGGTATGTACTATATATATCATTTTTTAATAAAACGCGTATATCCATGCGCCGAACTTAACATTTTTATGGGGAGGCAAAAATGTGATTGGCCTTCCTAAATCCAACCTCTGTTTGTGTGTTTTGATTTTTACTGATGAAAATCTTCAGTTGCCAACTATAACATAGTTTTAGCTTTCATCTCAAAACAAAAAAATTAGCTTGGTTTAGAAATAAAATCTAAATCTTCCAAAAAAACATTTAAAGGTTATTGATTTTATTGTTTATTGATTTGGTTTATTTTACTTCGCTTTTCTGCCACTTTTGACTAATTGCAAAGATGGGGATGAGTAATGATATGATTAAATTTATGAATGGACACTCACAAACAGACATGCCCAGGCCGGGATTCGAACCCGGTACCCCTGGCGTCGTAGCATTTAAAAGTTAAATTGATTAACATTTTATACATACATACGAACATGGGTCAACGATAGTATTTAATTAATATTAATAATAATAATAATAATTCTTTAGATGAAGGGAAAAAATGGGCGAAAAAGGGAAATTTTACCCCTTGGAAAGGGAAATTGTGCTTACAGATTGTGGCAACACTGGTCAACTGTGAATAATTATTACTACAAAGAAATACCAAGAACTGTGGGAATTTGAAGTTGCATCTGCATTCTTCATAGTACATTAATTGTTTCATTCGGCCATATATTTTACATGATAAATGTTCATGTCAGATCAAAACAAATTTATATCCACCACTTATTGCAGTATCGTGTAGGGGGTGTTTGCACTCGTATTAACATCCTTTCAACTATACAAAATGTGGAAGCAGAACTACATGCTAGAGATGTGTCGTTCGTGAACGACCCGTTCGAAATGAACGAATCAGTCGCGTGAACGAAAAGATCCGGTTCAGTGTTTTCAAGCGAAGTCGTTCACGGATCCCAAGCGGGTCACTCCAAACACAAAGCCAGACACAACCCTGCCTCCACTACTCTGGCCTTGAACATTGGTCGAAGTAGCCTTGGGCGAAATTAAAAGAAAGCAGACGGGAGCGTTTTTGGAGGGAAGTTGAAAGCCAGCAGAAGGTCGGAAAGGGGGGGGGGTGAAATGGAAGAGAAGCTAAATATCACAAGACCACTCTCTCGAGTCTGGACCTCGACCTTTAATTCCGCGCATCAACCAAATTCATTCACTGCGCAGTGCAGATCTTTCGTTCACGGATCCCAGATGTCTGGCAGACCCGTTTTCTTTCACGGCTAATTCGTTCAAAGCGACCGGGAGAAAATCTCGGGATCCGGATCCTTGGGTCTCGGCGTCGGCTCGCCCACCCTCCTTGTGGCATGCAGAAATCGGACAAAATAGCATGCAGCCAAAGGAAAGGAAGTTGACCACTAGCACGTAGTGACAGGCTGCCTGGCGTTAGGATGGTGGCGGTGCATTATGTGGAGACGCCCCGCTAAGCTAGCCTCAACTATCTCACAGATTTATTTTTGTTTCTTTGAAGTCCACTTTATGCACATTAAGACTAATCGGGATTGGACCTACAGTTAAACGTGGGATCCGAACCACTATATGCGTCCACCGGGTATCGAACCCGGGACCCCTTTATTACATGGCGACGATGCTACCCCTGACATTTATTTATTTTATTCTCGCTGCAGATATATATGTAATATATATATTCACTTTGGAATTCTAATTTTGGAACGAAAATATTGATAGGTACATATCACAGGAATACATTAAATCTGAGCAAAATGAAGTTTTACTTAATTTACGTCAGTTTCCTGACTGTTTAAGCAGCATTATTAACTGGACACAACATTAAAAACTGTAGTGCAAATATATATGTTGATTCTCGCTGGCTGAATAAACTATTTCAAGACAATATGTGAATCTGTGTCGGGAAATGTAGTAGCGAACCGTCTATGTTGGAATAAAGCGCAAGCAAGACAAGGGAACAGGTGGGGAGGGGGGATTTGGGGAAAGGACGAGGGAGGTAGGGAAAAAATGGAAAACAAAAAAAGGGGGACAGAGAGAGAGAGAGAAGGGGGGAAAGAGGGGGGGACGAATTTGATTGTTGTAAAATATATATTATTATTATTATTCCTGACAGGTTGAAATCGCATATCACTTTAAAATATACATTAATTACTATAAATTGTGCTTATAGTATCTAAACAAAGTTTATGTAATATCTATATCAGATTATCCGTGACGGAAAAAGGCGAAAGCAGCTTTATTATATACCACACACGCAGTAGCGTGCCCAGGATTTTGAAAAAGGGGGATTACGTACACTTTTCTTGGGTAGTCGGTCCTCATTTTGCCATATTTTACTATTTTTGACGTTCTTGTTTTTAGGAATTCTGGGCCAAAGGGGGTTTATAACCCCCACCAACCCCCGACTTGGGCACGCCACTGCACACACGCTTGTTGAACATGTTTTTGAGAAGAAAGATGGAAACTTATTTTCAAAATACAGACTACCGTTTAATGCAGCATAATGAGTGTCATTCATAATTAACCAACACCAACGAAAGCACGTAAACTAACAAGCTGGTGTTTTCTCGTGCTACGGAATCCTCTCTCTCTCTCTTTCTCCCCCTCCCTCCCTCTACCCCTCTCCCAGTCTCAGCCCCATATACAAATAACCTCACCACGCGAATCAGCCAAACTGTGCGCAGTGAACGATGCGCGAGCGATATTTCGTTCACGATGACCGACTCGTTCACGGGTCCGAGATGACTGACAGATCCGTTTTGTTCCACGGGTCACTCGTTCAAAGCGACCGGCAGAATATCTTGGGGTCCGGATCTTTAAGATTCGGATCACTGCGCGCGCACCCTCCTCTCTGTGGAATGGAACGGGTCGACATAGCCCGCAGCCAAAAGGAAAGGAAGTTGTAGCGTAGCGACGAGAAGCTGAAACCAATTACAGGGGTGGGGGTGGGACTAACAGGCTGCCTGGCATTCAGAGGCAAAAAGAAAAGGGGATGGAAAAAGCAAACTATGACCTGACGGAGAACCAAGGCAAACCTGTTAACGTTATTCCACAAAAAAACTAATGTTTATGCTTGTCCGTGTTATTTGTTTTGGAAGAAAAGTTTTATTTTGTGCATGCCATTGGAATAAATTAAATTCGCGTAAAATAATGTTTTACCTACTTTACATCGGTTTTCTTGGCAATTGTGTTAATCATGACGTATATAGAATTTCAAACAATATGTGATTTTGATTGTTGTAGATTGTTGTGCACCACCAATTTCTACATTTCTCGCTTTTGCATAAACTGTGTATTGTTGGTTACCGGTGCTTCTTTAAATTCGTTTCAAAAAAGCCATTATTTTTCCATTAAAATTGTAAAAGTTTTCAGTTTATAAATTACTCTTAGATTGTACTGTACTCGTAGTCATTACAGAAAGGAAACAGAGTTCAGAAACTTTTAAGATGACGTTCAGCTGCTTTAAAACATTGTGAATCTTGAAGAAAATTAAGCCAAAAGGTGGATCTTGACTCGTTTTTTTTAATCTATATTATTATTTGTTTAGAATTTCAAGAACCTTGTTAATTACCAAAGAGAGAGCGAGAGAGGTTGTCAAACATATCATTAAGATGTGGGCAAGATATTTTGTTCTTTCCCATCTACAAAAAAGGACAATTTGCCGACCGAAAGTTTTAAAAATTCATTCACAAATAATAGCTCTTTATTGTAAACTATGAACGCACCGAAACACTGTCCCTTCTGCCCTTGAAAACAGCCAGCAGCTCATATTTACATTTAGTTTATAACAGTTCGTACCTTTTTGTGTTGGGATTACGAAAACCGAAGGTATAATATGACACGCGGGAGAGCCGGGCTCGATTCTCGGGAAAGGTGATATAACGGCTTAGATTTTTTCCCCGGCCACGTCCCTGCATAAAGTTGGGGCTCACCTAACCTCTGATATGCCTTGGGATAAGCGTGGAGCATAATGCTGATCACTTCACCTCACCGAGATCGAGAATGTGTGTGTGTGTGGGGGGGGGGGACGTCCACACCCTCTATATGAGTTCGTGGCACGGGAGTAGGTTCACGTTTTTATTTATAACAGAGGCCAAAAAATATTATTAACATGTTATAACTCTCGATTAAAGGCAAAAGGATGAATGTATTTCCATTGTAGTCACATCCACCAAAGCTGTTCCTTCATGTACTACTGCCTCGCCTCTTCTTTCCGAGAAACAAGCGAAGTGCGCGTGAAAGGTTTCTTTCGTTCGTTTTGCATTGCGGATCCTTCGTTCACGCTGACCGAGAGATCCGCTAAGCTCCAAAAACACACTCGTTCACGGATCTCTATGGCTCAGTCGTTCACAAGGGAACCGTGGGTCATTGAGACCCGTGAACGAAATGAACGAGTCGAATGAACGAATCAGTTTGGTGACCCGATCTGCGTGATCCGGATCAACTTACTGAACGATTCTGCCCATCACTACTACATGCAGCATACATGTATCGAGTTGCATACATATCACACACAATGCAAACGGAACAGGATGAAGAATAATTATAGGGTTAATGCTCTTTTTTTATTTTCTTTCATTAGTAATAGGCTGCGACTATTTTCACCAGCAAAAGTAATTGGTAACAGTTTCATACATCGGAGACACATTTTTTCAATTTTACACAAGAAACTACTTAAGGAATTTTTTCTTTCATTTTCTTTCATCGTGGAATGTATTTGACCGGGAAATCATGTATTTTTCAAGAGAAATATCTCACCGACGCACAATTGCCGTCGCTTTCATTTGCTTGCCCTACGACAACCAGAGGTACTACTTTACTATACCTGAGACACCTGGGAATCATTTCTTTCGCACTTTTTTACATTGCTAACGTACTATTCTGCATTCCGGAACACTTATTTAGGTGAAATAATTGAATTTATTAGGAAAGTAATGTATTTCTTACATTTACGAGTACTTACTGTTCTTGTTTATTTCCACACACAACATGGCGATAGCTTACCGTTGGTCGTTCCTTGAGCCAGAAAAACATTGACGTTAGCCCAAAAATTCACGAAAGCTCCACAAACCATCACGGGGACGAGGTATGCCTGTTAGGTTTGGTTCCATTAGCATAAATACAATGAAAGATTATTATTTAGGAATGTGGACTTATTCGATTAGGTACGTTTGGCAAAGGTGTAGTGCACGCTGATTTTTTCATTTTGGGAAAATGGCATCTTCGTGGACCTGCTGTTCTTCTGGTACGGTTACGTTAACGTTAGGAGAACATAGTTTATTTCGTTTTTCTCTACATTTTTATACTTGACTGCCAATTATTACATGCAGATTCGTGATTAGGAGGTATCAAATAATTAATAAGCGAAATGTCATAGCAATTTGAGAGTGGTCCGGTATTGTAAACTCGTTCCGTTTTTGGAATGGAAACCATTGATTTTTGTGAAGTTGTTTGTTTCACAAGGATACTACCACGACACCAGATTTTCACTATGTTTGCCTAACCTAACCGAAACTAACTTAACCACACGTCAATGGTTCGTGGGGCTAGTGTCAATGGTTTGCAATTATTTTGCAATTTCTAGATCCTGATACTACCACGACACCAAATTTTGGTAAATATGTAGTATCGCCTGAACGAATTTCTTCATTTTTACATAAAAACTACTTACTTTAATCAATTTCTCTGACGTTGTGGAAGTTCGTGACGGTGTTTTCTTTGATCGTTTAAGCTTTCTGACCCGGAATTCCTTTTCCTTTCCTGAGAAATATTTCCAACACGCAGAGGCGATTGCTGCCATTTCCATGCTATTTGCCTGCATTCGATGACGCAATCCCGTGTCAGTGTTTCCAAACACGCTTTTTGTTTCCTGAAATCGAAAACCATCTGTTCGACACGTAGTGGCTGTTTATGTTGTAAACCCTTTTTAATTTTTTTTAACTGTTTGCCTAATCTAACCTAACCTTATTGTGCATGGTTCGTGGAGGTAATCATACAAGAATCATGGAAACATGTCAAAAAAATTGCAATATTACGTAATTTTGGCTGTTTGTCATAAACTCTTTTTAATTTTGATAACAGTATGGTAGAGTGAAAACACATTTCTTCAAATTTACAGGAGAATCTACTTATGGAATTGAGTTTCTGTAGACTTTTGGAAGCTCGTGTAAGTGTTTTCACCCTTCGTTCAACTTATTCAGCCGGAAAATCATGTATCTATTTTTCGACATTAATGTATCTCCAATGCACGATAGCTCTTGCCACCATTATCGTCCACTATGTGAATGAAATGTTCCGTGCAGTCGATTATGTAACCCCTGTTAGTGTAGCAACCACGTGGTAGTTTTACAAGATGACGTGTGAGCAATTTTTTTTTTTTTTCAAATTTAATTTTCTATGTTTACCTAACCTGGTAAAACTGTCAAAGCCGGGAATCGGCTGTAACTCGTTTAATCTGTAATTGTTGACATTCGTACTTACTTATTCTGCATTCCGAAAGATTGTTTAACAAGGGATTTCGCTTTTATTTTTTTAAACAATATTAGTATATATTGTCGATATATCAAGTAATTATTGTTCGTTCTCTTCTCGCTTCCTGAACATGCAAAATGGCGGGCAAATCTTGACTAGCATTGTGTTTCAGATGGCAAAGCAATGTTTCAACCTTCAAGGTTAGGTTAGGTTGCTTTAGGTTAAGCAATATAGTGAAAAACCTGTGTGTTTGGAAACACTTACCGGGGATTACGTCATCAGATGCTTGCAACATCCGGTTCAAGTACATGGATGGAAATGCAAGCAACAGCTTTCATGCATCGGACGGACATTATTACAGAAAAGTACATGAATTAGCGGCCAAATACATTGAAAAATGCGAGAAAACACTTGTACGACCTTCTGAAATTACACAACTCAGTTCCATAAGTACTTTCTCCTGTAAATTTGAAGAAATCCGATTCCCGACAGTTTTACCCCTAACCTAACCTTCCATGAATGGTTTGTGGATCAATTTTCGCTTAAAACCTTCTGTGAATAGTTTGTGCGGCATTTTTTCGATTTATTAATCGAAAACACTGCATATCAGCTGATGATAGACAACGTGAGTCAAGATTTGCCCACGAATTAGCAACGAACAATAAATACTTGTAATGTGAAAAATTACGCTTTTTTCAGTGAAAAAAGCAAAATCCCATGTTCAAAAATGTTCCGCTATACATAACAGATAAGTACAAATGTAAATAATTAGGAAATAAACTAGTGAAATGTATTTTCACTATACCATACTGTTACCTTATTTTTTTTTAACTGTGTGTACCTAACATTATCGTTCATGGTTCCTGGAGGTAATCATGGAAGAATCATGGAAACATGTAAAAAAAATTGTAATATTATGTAATTTTGGCTGTTTATGTTTTAAACCCTTTAAATTATTTTTTAACTCTGTTTGCCTAACCTAACCTAACCTTAACGTGCATGGTTCGTGGAGGTAATCATGGAAGAATGATGGAAACATGTAAAAAAAATCGTAATAGTATGCAATTTTCGGTCATTAAGGTTTGAAACACTGCTTGCGCTCTGCAAATCGACAAAACAAGCATGACGCGCGATGATCCTTGACGAGTGCACACCATATTGTCTGTTACACAAGCGAAACAAGGATGATAAATAATGACTCATAATATGAAGAGTTGACACTATTTTATAGAAAAAGGCATAACTTCACCTTAAAGAATCTTCCGCATTGCAGAATAGGTGAGTATCAATGCTAAAATTAACAAAATTAATGAGTGAGAGGTGTTCGGGCAATACTACATAATTAATAAGAATCTATGTTTGCCTAACCTAACCATACGTCAGAGGTTCGTGGGGCTAGCGTCAATGGTTCGCAATTATTTTGCAATTTCTAGACGTTTCCGACAAATTAAATTAAGTTAAAATTTGCCGGAAGTGTTCCCTGGAGCATTACCCCCACACCCCCTATATGCCTTCATGGCGTAGTGCTAAGCACAGGGGATCACTTCCGAGAAATTTTAACTCTAGATTTGTCATTAGCAAGCCTCAATTAGTAAGTATGCCAAATATGAAAATCAGAGAGGGGTCCTGTCATCCTAAGTCATACCTGCTAAACTTACTACTAAGAAGTTATGGTACCAGTTTCATAGATCGGAGACACATTAAAATCGGATATTTTGTGTTTCGCATGGTTTGTACTTACCAATTGTGGGTATGACTGAAGATGACCGGACCCCTCTCCGATTTTCTTCATATTTGGTATACTTACTAATTGAGGCCTGCTAATGACAAATCTGAAGTTAAAATTTATCGGAAACATCTAGAAATTGCAAGATAATTGCAAACCATTGATGCTAGCCCCACGAACCATTGGTGTGTGGTTAGGTTAGGCAAACATAGTTAAAATTTGGTGTCGTGGTAGTATCACGATCTAGAAATTGCAAAATCATTGTGAACCATTGGCACTGGCCCCACGAATCATTGACGTTTGGTTAGGTTAGGGAAACATAGTTAAAATTTGGTGTCGTGGTAGTATCAGGAATATATATATATTTGCTTGTGAAACAAAAAATATCACGAAAATTGACTGTTTCCATTCCGAAAACTAACACCTTATTTTAGCTTATTTTGCAATTTCTAGGCGTTTCCGACAACTTTTAACTTAAGATTCATGATTAGGATACCTCAATTAGTGAGTATGCCAAATATGAAGAAAATCTGAGAGGGGTCCGGTCATCTTCAGTCATTCCCCAATTGTGTATTGCGGAACATAGTTCAAGGTGCCATTATGCTTTTTACACGAAAACAAACGTACACATTCTGAGTCCTTTTTTTTATTCTTCTCTTCGCTTCCGGAACAGACAATATGGTGGGCACATCTTGACTCATGTTGTGGGTATGCAGTGTTTCAACCTTCTTCACTGAAAAATACCTACTATCGTGTTCGTCACTGGTGTAAATTGTACATGATGCACAGGTTAACTGGTAGCCTGGGTAACTGACTGATAGCTCCACGAACCATTATGCACGGTAGCAGACCGATAGCCCCACGAAACATTTTCGATAAGGTTAGGTTAGGTTAAGTTAGGCAAGCATAATTAAAAAAGGGGGTTTGAAACACTGACAGGGTCTTACGTCGTCAAACATACACAGCATCCCATTGTCATAGGGCAAGCAAATGAAAGCAATGTCAATTGTGCGTTGGTGAGATATTTCTCTTGAAAAATACATGATTTCCCGGTCAAATATATTCCACGATGAAAGAAAATACCTCAACGAACGTTGTAAACCTTGCAGAAACTCATTTCCATAAGTAGTTTCTTGTGTAAAATTGAAGAAAAGTGTCTCCGATGTATAAAACTGTTACCGAAGTTATTTTAAACTAAAACTTCTACTGTCACCAGGCAGTGAGAATATCAGAAAATTCTTGGTTCTAGTTTACTATCCACAAACAGATTTCTTAATTTTTACAGAAGAAACTACTTACAGAAATAAGTTCCTGTAGCATTGTTGAACATCTGGAAGGTGTTTTCTGTCATGTGGAAATGTATCATAGCGGAAATTCATTATTTTTGTTGAAAATTAATTCTCCGATGCACAATAGCATTTGGCACGTACACCCTTCGCAGATTATCGCCCATCGTGCTTGTGTTTTGTCGATTTTCATTGGGGATGCAGTGTTTCAAACCACACCATTGTTTCCCGAAAAGATGACAAGTCGTGGATGCGTGTTGAAATTCATACCGGATGTGGAAAACCATTCACGCATAGTCCCATGAACCATTTCCGGCAAGGTTAGGTAAGGATAGTTAAAATTTTGTTCCTAAAACAATGTGCAAAATGTAAGAAAAAAATATTCAATTTGTTAGTAATTTTTGCATTTCGCAGGTTGAAAACCCTGAATGCCGAATGAGAATCTACAAAGACAAGCACGACGCGCGATGATCTACAATGATGCTAGTAAATTTTTACCAAATACTTAAGATCAGGAATTACATGATCAGGCTATGAGAAGTATTGACAAGTAATTTTAATGCTGATAGCCATAAACCTAACCTGCCTAACCTAACAATGAAAGCATTTAGGAACGTAATAATCGTTCATATTAGCACCACATATCAGAACACTTGCGGTATTTTTCCAACTCCATGGCCTGAAGAAGAAGAAAGGGTACCCATCTCCTGCACAAAAATAAATTCACACCGACGTAAGCTTCATACACATCAACAAGTAAAGAATACACACATCCATGGAGCAGGCCAGGTCAGATTGTACATGCACATTTTAAAATCTGGTGAAAGTAGCTCAAAAGCTAGCTTCAACACCTGGTGAAGATAGTCACTCGGTTGATAATAATTTCTGATATGGTTCAAACAGGTTCCATAGCCAATCAGTTTTGAAATATACTATATATGGAATAGTTACCGTCATTTACATTTGTCTAATTCATGTAGGAAAGGTTTTTTTTCTTCTTTGAAAGGTCCCATAATAAATGTTCTGTACACTGTTTTATACCCTGCCCCAAATTACCCCAGGGTTGGGGGAATGTGAGGCTATTCTCATTTTTTGTACTTTTCACCTCTGTAGTTTAGTCCCTGCACAAAATTACCCCATCTTGAGGGTGTTGTGGGCAAAAAGACAGTAATATACGTCAATTCATATTATTCAATGTCATTTACTTGCTTACAGTGAGATAATAAAAAAATATTTCCGTAACAAGGGTTTTCTTCCATGAATTTTTGATGACAAGGGAAATTGTTGAGAAGTGTGTAATAACCTAACATATGAAATAATAATTTCAGACTTTTAACAACATTGTGGTGTAAACAGCTTACAAACTAGACATCAAACATTCTAAAATGTTAGAAAATGGACGTTAGGCCTAATAGCAATTCAGGAACGATAAACATATAGGTACTAAGCCTATATGAAAAAGGAATGTGGCACATTTTACAGCTCTATTTTCTTAACTAAACTTCAAATTTAAGTACAAAAAGACAAACAGATTTACACTTCTAACTTTAGAAAACCAAATTAAGCACAAGAGTTCATGTTTTCTTCCAGCAGTTTCCACTTTACTAACCATCAAACATGTTTGTTATTAACACAGAAAATATTTATGATCATGAGCTAATAACATAGGTATAAATGAAAATATTAGTTGGCCATGAACTAATGGCATTTGACAAAAACTGTTTCATTAACACAACCTTTCAAACTAATCATCAAACTTGTAAAAATGCCCATTGTAAGTTGGAACAGGAAACACCTTAGCGATACCGTCTGTAAGAACCCATTCTTTATCCTCAGTCGCAGGGAAAATATAGCGATTTCCCTCACCACTGCATTTAACCAGAAACTTTAGACACCAATTGTTTTTGTCTCGGGCATTTTGTGCAGTTATCTGGCCTTGGAATTCTTTCACCATTCTCCCACATTCACTCTGATTGTTTACTGCAGTCCATGCACCTACTGATGGCATAATTTCCATATCGGGTTCATCTTCAGAGCTGCTTTGTTTTTCAGACATTTCTACTTCACTACCTTCTGAGCTTGTCTTTTCATTCTTTTGGGTTTTTCCTTTCTTTGACCTTGGCTTCCCCTTTGTAGCAGGGTCTGGTTTCTTTTGTAAAATTTGTTTTTGCTTTCATCTTCTTCTCTTAATCTTTCCACAACTTGCTGTGAGGTTAACCCTTCACCAGCACTGCCTTCTACTCTGCGTCTCTTGCTTCTTGAATTCTTGAGGCCGTTTTCAGTACTCTTCCTTACTGGTGGAGAAATAGTGTTCAGAATTGCATCACGCAGTTTTTTCATTGGACTTAACTGAGTTGCCCCAGTAGAAGATGGATTAGCAGTTGTACTTGTAGATGCTCCGTCATCAATTCTGCCGCTTGGTTCATTAGGTATATCTGCGGGATTGCTGGAATTGCTCTCTGAAGTATCCATTGTAGCTTCATTAGCAGGAGGATCATCTTCAAGAAGGGCTAACACGTCAGTTGGAGGAACTGTTGCTGGGTTCTGGGTTATGAACTTTGGGTTGACACAGTTTTCTCAATGGGAAATAATCCACTTCCACGGAATCCATTCACAATGTTGGCGTGATTCAAATCTTTCATAAGCTTTGCCACAAGGTATGGAAATGAAGTTTTATCAACATTTTATGTCTGCTTTCACGATACCAGTTTTTAAGGATCTTTCTCCATTTTTCTTCATGGGTCCAAATACACCCACATCAAGTTGTTGCAGAGCATGTGAAATATGGGATGGTAAGCACAAAAGAACAATGTTATTTTCTCTTGCTGTGCAAACAGTATTGTATGTTAGGTGACTGCTGTGGCCATCACAAACAACCGAAATGGACTTCTCCAGATCTTCTACTTGAGTAACAAATTTGGTAAACCATTTTTAAAATAAAAAGTCATGCATCCAACCTGTTGTGACTCCATACAATGTTCCTGGTGGTCTGCCTTTTGTCCAAGTATCCTGAAGATCACCTGATGCTCCCTTTTAAACAATGCATGGGGGATAAAAATGCCCAGAAGCAGAAGCAGCAAAAAGAACACTTTCCAGCATCACCTGATTTGTAGTAAGCAGTCTTTGCACTCTTGGGTACGAACACTTTTGAAGAAACTGGATTAGTTCCGAGTCTGGTTTCATCCAAGTTGATGAACCTTTCTGGTTCATTTTGCAAACCAAGGTCTTCAAAACATTTTGAGTACATTTGAAGAAACTGATCATTAAATTCTTTTGATAGCCCTTCTGCTCTAGCCTTTGTGAGCAGCTCCGGTTTAAGCTTTGTTAAATCATTTTTCCACCTCTTTTCAAATCCTTTAATGAAGTCATAGCCAGGTTTATCATCCTTGAATGGTGTTGAACGTCCAATGGATTTAATGTAGTTGGACACCATTTCCACTAAATCAGCTCTGTCCATTGGATAGCCACAGTTTGATGAGAAAAGGAGTGCTTCTACGATGTTCCTTCTGTAGATAGTACCGTAGATCTTCCTGTACCCGCCTTACGCTCTGGTTCATTAATGCTACGTCCTAGTGTCTCAGGACGAATGTTATACTTCGCAGCTGCAGAACGCACTGATATGCCATCATTTGTAACAGCATTCTTTGCTGCTTCAGTAGAGTTCTCATTCACTTTTTCCACATACGTTTGCGGCATGATGACACCACCAAATTATCCAAGTTTTTAACTTTTCTTCACCGCACAAAATGTAATGGGCCTAGCACAGGGAAACAAACACTATCTTGAAGGTTAACCCTCAAATGTAAAAATGTGTAAGTTAAACTGTTGTGGGTGTTGTCTGTATCGTTGTGAGGACAGTTAAACACTGACCCTTGAAACTGCACTGTCCACTTTTAGTACCTGCAAGAAAAAATATTTTAGGTTCGATGGGTTAGCCTAGAAAATAGTTTACAAGTGAGGTCTTCAAAATATTAGAACCAACAAACTGTAAAAATTTTATTACATTCTGCAAAGTAGGTTTTGTATAATTCAAACTTTTCTAAAAAATCCCCCAAATTACCCTGACCTACCCTACTATGATAAATAAAATATGATACTGCATGCATGTTGATAATTCATATTTCAATTACTAATGAAATGTGACTCACACTTATCCTTCTGATTAAGTAATATGGCCCAAGTTCTGATTTCTTCATGATTCAGTTTTTTTATGTCTGTTAACACATACTTCGGAGGTTTATTGATTACTTGAAGCATGTTTCCTTGGGAATGTTTTTTTCATTTCTGTATACTCCTATGTGATTCGTAACCATCTATTTGTATCGTCTTAGTTATGGGCTGCTTGTGCCATCTGGGTCACTTGTGTGGTGGAAACTGTTTCCATAGTTATGCTAGCTTTAGGGCTCTTAGTTTTCAAATAGGGTCCTTCCACATGAAATCACCCAATAGAAGGACAAGAAGTTGCTTTGTAGTCAAGTATTTGGTTGATTCTTTTCTACTGATAGATATTTGGTCCAATATGACAAATATATAATATTAGACTTTTCCAACAAATATTAGTTTTTCTTGTATGTACGCATTGCTTGCATTGTATTGTTGTTTTGGACATTATAAATCTAAATCAAAAAACAGGTTTGTCACCTCACATCATCGAAGAGAAGCATTTGATTGATAGAGAAGGGTTTTAAAAAGATTGACGGGAAACATAGAGCTGAATGTCTGACAAGCTTTGTTCATTGCAGAAGAACACTGGAATAAATTAAATAATGAAAATGGTAACATAGATCCAGTACAGAGTTTTCTATTTCACAAATGGAGTAAGTCACCATCTTTAAAATTTAATGTAACAGAAAACAGAAAAGTCAAGAGACTTTGTGAAAACAATGATGACTTTGAATTACTTGATGATGTTTGGGATTCATAATTTTAAATAAAAAATAATGTGATCAATTTTTTTTATCTGAAATAAAAATAAAACACTGCTTGTTGCTATATTACAACAATGTAACATTGACAACATCCATTATATAAGGGATTCTTTTTGTTTAAAAAATTGCTAACCATTCTTATTACTGTATCTTTAGTCAAAATGAAAATAAATGTCTGATGAAAAGAGCGTGTGTTCTCCTGAAACAGCAGAATGAAAAACTGTTTTCTTATGCTTGTAATAACCGTAAACTACAGGCAAATAATCCAACAAATAGCTATGTTGAAAGTTACAAATTTTTGAAATTCACAGTTATTGTATTTGTTATTAACTTTTGCATACATCATTTGCGAAAAGGCTGTAAAAGGTAAAGTGTTCCCCTCTGCTTAGCACCATGCCATGAATGCGTATAGGGGGTGTGGGGGTAACGCCCCACACTTTCTTGATCCGGTCGTGAGTGTGGGTGATGTGATCAGCATCACGCCCCTGACTGCCTTTACCCCCCAGGGTTTCCCCCAGGTACCCATATTATTCGATGCTGGGTGGGCATCGGGGCCGCTTTCATCGTTAGAAAAGTTCCCGGATTTGAACCGGCCAGGGATCGAACCCGGGACCTTGAGCATGGTAGTCAGACGCGTTACCGACTGAGCCACCGTGGCCACAAGGCAGGGGAAAATTTTACTCATAAGGTTTATGTTGTGACCTCTCCCATAAAACAATATTCTTCGAATATTATTTATTTATTGGATTAAATTGTAGAACATGCAGATACAACTTGGTTATTTTCCTTTAATTTTCTTTGATCTAACACACTTTCTACTGTTGCTATATTCTGTTCAAATACTAACTAAATGATCTTTATTTCCCCTATTAACAATAAAAATAACAAGCTTTCTTCTCTTTTTTTTTTTTTTACTTGAAATGAACGATGCCAATTTCCAAAGGGGGAGTCTGACTCCCCTTCTTTCGGCGTCCATGGTTCCAACAGAAAAATCAGTAAAAAAATGTGTGATTTCGAAAAAGATGAGTGTAAAATGCAGGAACCATATTTTTATTATTTAATCCAAGGAATAATAGGTGGTTCAAGTTTTCAAAATTCCAAAAATTAGATTTCTTATATGAGAGGTCGCACTGTATGGCCAAAATTTACTCCTAACTTATTTTTTTCTGAACAAGGCATGTGAATGTAAATAACAAAATATAGTACTTTGCATTTCAGTACACTTACTGTATTTGAAATGTAAAGAAAAAAATAGTTGTGCTGCATATTTGCTCATCTGGTGGACCAAATAGAATAGCCTGCCCAAGGAAGGATGCAATAAAATTATTATAGAAATAAAAACTTTTATTTTATTAGTTTATAATAGTTATTGTTGTGCAATAACAATCAACCATTATTATTATTATTATTATTATTAATGTTTTAACTTTTATCAGAGCCTGAACCCGTTCCTCCGTAGGAACATTTCTGACTATGCCTATGGTAATGCACTAAAACGTAATGAAATAGAACAATATTATTAGTAACTTTTGTACTTTTACATAGCTTTCACAGACCAATTTCATTGTTCTTGTAGCTTATCATTCTTGTGGCCTCACCATGTAAATCGCACACAAACAAGTAGTCTGTTTTTTTGTGTTTTTTTTTCATTCGTGGGTACATTGAGAATATCATATTGGAGCATCTGGTACTTGTATTTGCACATAATGGTGAAATCTTTATTTTCCACTGTGATATCCACAACACTGACCAGTGACCAACTATAAAATTTGGGCTGCTCTGCTCTTGTAACTCACAAGATGAATACTTGTTTCGGGAACAAGAAATCTTATTTGTAATATTAACTCAGCAGAGAAAACTGTGGTAAAGCACTGACTTACTGCTTGTTTAGTGGTATTGACCATTTCCTGTTCTAGTAGTTACGTATCTTTCCAATCCATTATCTCGTAGCAAACACAGACACGTCCTAACACCAAATGCAGCCAACGTGAAGTTTAGACGACAGGACGAGCCGAACGGCGATGTCACAACATGGTGCACGCAACGCTCGGCTCGAAAATTAGAAACTCAATTTTTAACTAAAAATGAATGCACATGAACGTGGGAAATTGCAGGGGTTATTTCTGGTTGGTGTAGATTTTAAAAACAATCTTTTTTTAAAAAAAGTAGTAGAAATGTCCATTATGCGTGAATTCTGCTTGAATTTTTTGCCGTAGACATTAAAAATTGCAACTTTTATTAATCGAAATCCTATTGAATATTGGATATTGATAAATGCCCTGAGGTGAGATTTTCACAGTTAAGTTTTTATTTTTATCAAGGAAGGAAAATAATGTTGTGTGAAAAATAGAACAGAACTCTCTCGATCTGTTTACTTTGTTACTGTCCTTTGTAGATCGATCTGATAGATGGAAGATTATTGCAAGATAAGATTTCTCGAAGATGATTAGGTAGATTTGAGTTTGAAATTATTACACAATTAACAATTTTTCGCAGGTTAGGATACATACCATAACATTTGTGTGACTTGTGTTTGTAGATGTATTTCGAGTCTGAGTATGTGAAATGGCAAATGTAAACTAAGGACCTCAAATTAAATGTTTTTTTTAAATATACCGTTTAATTAAATTAAATTAGAATTTTTGAATATATTGGAATCACACAGACACTTCATATTGTTACTATATTTGTGTGTGCATATCAGGGGCACAGGGGGTCATTGCCCCCCCCCCCAACCTTGAATGGAAATCAGTTCTAAGGAGGGCAAGGGGGCAAACATAGATGGCCAAGGGCACCAGCAGAGGGCACAGAGGGGCAATTATCCCCCTCGATTTCAAATTTTATGCAAGTAAAAATACATTTCATAAAATGTTCTCACTCGTTTCGCTCGCAGTACCTACTTTTCTTAGTCTTGTCAAGTTCAGAGCCATAGCTAAGGAGCGGCGGGAGTCGACCCTGGCTGCTGAACAATCTAAATGATAAAAGTTGTAAAAGAGAGAATGCTATTGCACCTCGTGAATATATTTGCGGCCCTATTAAATCAATATTATTTTCAGTTTGCGAAAAAAATTGATTAAAAATTTCCTTGTTCGCTTCACTCGCGATATGATTGTTTTCTGTAATGCACTGTAAATTATCAGATTTTAGATTATAGATTTTGTGTTAAATGCATGAACAATTGTTGGGAGGAAAAGGAGCGTGCATATTAGAGAGAGAATTTATATGATCTTTGCTTTTGGTTTATTATGAGGTGGATGAATTGATAATGTAATAAATATAAATAACAGACCTATATGCTGTGTGTATGTATATATAGATATATGTATGTATGTATTAAAGAAACTTTGAATACATACACAATTTATTGTTGACATGTATTTTCTTATTTTACATCACTCCATTTTGAATATGTGTAAGACATATATTGTACATGAAATTTATATATATGTTATATGTATAAAAATAATAATATTTGGAATGCATTTATCATGCATTTTCTGCCATTCAAAAATACAGTTTGGGTACTTGTTTTCCATTATTAATGTAAAATTGAACGTTTTTTTTTTAAAAAAAATGTTTAAAATCGTTTGTTCCAACACAAATGCTTTAATACCGACTTCTACTCCCTTTTTGTGTAATTTAAGAGGATGATAACGTCTTTGATACTACCACTACTACTACTAATCATAATAGTCATATTATTATTATTATATCTATCCTGGTACTTGCCCCCCCCCCCCAGACAAAAGTTCGTGGTTGAATCTCTAATGCATGAGTGTGGGTGTTGAGAGGCGGTAATACGCAAGGTTGAAATAGACAAAAGATCTGCTTGTGGCCTTGATTTTTTGAAAATTTGCCTTGAAAACTAGTAATTATACTTTAATTTCATCATGGTTCTAGAGAAGCCATCCTGATGAAATGGACTTAAAACATGCTTTTACATGTGTGTGTCTCAATTTAATTGTTGATATCATAAAATATGAAGTAAATGTTAATAACAAAATATTTGATGTTTCGGGACAATTAAAAATCTTTACTCTTCACAACACGTACACAGAAGGATACTTATTACGTGATGTGTGTATATATCCTGTTTAGCGGGCCTTTGAGACTGAAGCAACACGTTACTCTTGGAAACCACTCTTAGAAGTAAATGCAACCTTTTGAACCGAAGCAACATAAGCTGCAAGTGTTTCTTGTCACTTCTTCTGTAACGTTTTCTCAGGGAACTTTCAGACCGAAGCAACAAGTGACATGTGTCACTTGGACGCAGAACATCAGCAATCTATTCAACTTTTAGAACCAAAGTGCGACAACAAGTTAGACATCTCACTTGCATGTTGCTCGGACTTTACTGTTTTCTCAATGGTATGCATCATGCCGCTTTGGTTCGTTGTTGTTGCATGCAAGGTAAATGTGTTACTTTATACTGAAGGATACTGTGTCGCTTGTCATTTCTGAGTTTTCAGTCTGTAAGCTCCTTCAATGGTGCGCATCATGTCACCTCGGTCTTGCTTGTGCATGTGTGGTGGATGCTTGCTTGCAGACTAAAGTGGTCCATGTCATTTGTCACTTCAATGTGACAACCCCAACTGCCATGTGTTGCTTCGGTCTGAATGTTCTCTATACTTTACAAGATTTTTAGCTACTTCATCAGAGATTAAGATTTAATTTAGCGTGCAAATCACGGAGAACAAATTGCAAGTACTGCTGTTGGAAAAAAGGCCGTCTTTCTGATAGAATGTCGTTTTATAATCATGAATGGGCCTCTGGGGTGGCATAAAGTACTGCTGTTGCCTTGTAATAAGAAGGGGTCTGAGGTTCAATCCTCAGTGGTCAGAGTGCTTCGGATCTCGTTTCAAACTGTAGGTTCAGTCCTTTTTTTTTTTGCCAGTCCAATTTACTTCTGCTTCAGTTTTAGTGGGAGTTTTTGTTTTTTTTCAACTGCTGGGATAGAAAAAGTCCATTGCACCCAGGGGTTGACGACTAATTTAAATCTAATTTTATATTTGACTCTACTCATAAGTAATTGGCTACAACATACTGTAGATACGAGCAGCAGTATTGAGGAAAGCCTTGGAAACGTTGTCTCTTCATGTTGATTGCACTCCCACCCACATTTTGCCAAGTTCCCAAAGTTCTTTCACATGGTAGTTCTGCTGTAGTTTCACACTACAAATGAAGTGTGAGTCTCATGTAAAGTTTCCAGGAGTGGTGGGCTGTATAAAGGTACAAGTTTTAAAGTGGGGGGAGGATTATTTGTTTACAGAGATTAAGGGCCAAAGTGCTTGAAGTGGAAATCCCTAGTAAGGGGACTGCCAGGCCAGCTTTCTATAGTGGGGGGGGGGGGGCATGCTTGTGTGGCTAAACTTGCAGAGAATGCAATGTGTGAACACAACTTATACATAACTGAGGGATAACATTCTCACTACAAGCACTGCATATTGTGCAATGGTGGGAAAGAAAGAAACTAAGAACAGCTCATTCGGTAATTGAAAGAAGTTTTCCCCCAATCACTGCCTTGAGAAAAGAGAATCTTCGATTTCAACATCAAACCACCAAACCTGAGCAATAACCACGGCATCCTATCTTGTCTTGTGAATCATCGCTCAAAAGAAGCTGCCACACAAGGACAGCGAAATGATAAAAAGAAGCCTTTGCACCTGTGGTGCAGAGTAAAATAATTTCCGCCATATTCAGGTTTGTGCCATGAGATTATGCACGGTGTTTCACAACCAGGCTTGCTACGCATCTGGAAAACCTGGAAAACGGGGAAATGTCAGAGGAAGATGAGGGCAATGTCAGGGAATTTTGGGGATCATCTGGAATGTACGTGCATTTTGGTTGGCAAAGAACTGGTCTCTTCCTTCGTCTGTGAGGAAGCTTTTTATAAATTGTAACCTTTTAAAGTGTTGTGCAGGTCTTTTCACAACCTTGCACTTTTAATTTCTCCCAAGGGGCTTTTTACATCCCTTATTTTAATTTTTCAGTCAGAATTTTAGTTTAGGGGATATTTCCCCATATACATGGAAGGGTGCAAAATATCCTTAAGTGCTGACTCACCCAAAAATTTTAATTCAATCAATCGCTCAATTACATTGTTCTTTGAGTTTTCATGTTTTTTTTTGTTCTTTTTTTAAAGGTGTGTAGAATGAAATTTGCTTTTGAAAAAGTGATGAAAGTGAATAATTAATGGACTTATATTTTTCAGAAGCAGATGAGCATTAGGACAACTTCATCCACTAACAAGGTGTCGTGGGCTTGATACCTGGTGGATCCCACTTTAAACTTTAGGTGGGGTGTAGGGGTGACCTTCCAGGTAGTACACCCAAATGTCAACCTCACTTCCACATTAGTGCACCCTGGACTGAATACTAACGAGGCTCTGGCGACTGGCCCCATGGCCAGTATAATGTTGTTTGTGTTGTCCTGTGTTTTGTCCTTATTCGTGCCGAGTGCTCCTTTACAGCCTCAGCTTTTAACAAAAGTCAGAAGATTTTAATATTTTATGATTTTAGTTCTGCAACGTTAGAGTTGTTATTTGTAACGATAGGGGAATGGACCCCGTATAATGTGACGGGTGCAAAATAGCCTTTGTGCTGACGCACCCAAAATTTTAAATTCAAATTCAAATTTAAACTTTAGGTCCAGTCACGGTTAGCCTTACTGTGCATAAAGTTGACTTAAAACACCAACTCAAACACAAACTCAAACAAACAAGAACCATTCACTGTAACACCTATCCTAACAAAAATTGTGAATGAAAATTTTGTCCATCTCGTTAACCCTTTCAGGACCAAACAATGATTGTATTTGTGAAAAAATATTTTTTTGAATTTTCATTATACTTTGGGTCCCCTTAATGCAAAATAACATTTTTTCCTCCAAAATCTCAAAAGGTGGGGGTGTGATGTAATGTTGTTCCTGAACAACATTGGACCTTAAGGTACATTTTGTCAATAATTTACTTCTTGTTCAGAAACAACTTCACGATTTAATGTTCTGTTTTGAGCAAATTGTTTCTTTATTACAAAATGAAGTACAAATCATGTATAAATATTATTGTGGCACTAATAATGATTCACAATTTGGTTGCATTTAACATAACATGTAAACATAATCACAATCTTAATATTTCATTAGTTTCATTCAATTATTTCATATGAAAGTTGAGAAAGCAGTTCTTCTTCGCTGTCAAACACAATTTAACTTTACATTTTCTACAGATTATGTGAGCATAACCATTTGGACAGAATTTACATCTTTCCTGCTTTTCATCATATTCGGGCCAATGACCAATGTTATCATGTCTCACTTCAGGCACTGGAGACTGTGTTACCTTCACTCTTTTCTTCTGGACATTCTCCTCTTCACTTGGGCGGCCTCTCTTCCTTTCTGCTTTACCTACTTTCACTAAGACACTTGCAATCTCTGACTGAAATTGACACAGTGAGTATTCGCTCTTTTGACCTAATTGTGCAGGTTGTTGCCTATAGAGGAGCCAACCATTCACCACAGCTACACTAATGCACCAATACACAATCCTCATGTACCATTTTCTTGACCGTAGATCAATTCTGTAGAGCTCAAGCAACATATCCGCTTTGTCCACTCCTCCCATCAATTTGTTATACTCTTTGACGACAAACGGTTGACTTACTTCCACATGTGCTCTTTCAGATTTCCACCACCTCTTAGCTTTACCTTCTGGTTCAATAGCTGCATAGGTGGAAATAAAGTTGATCGCCTTCCTATCATACCACCGCACCAAAGCAATATTGTTTTCCAGTCTTGACTTGCACGGCCCCTCTTCTTCAAAGTTTCTTCACTGTCCAAAGGGCATTTTCCAATTCTATCTGCTTGAACAGTTCCAACGCAAAATATCTGTATTTTCTTGAGAGCCACTGCCAATTGAAGTGATGAAAACCAGTTGTCAAAGTAAACTTTGAAATTCTGACCCGACGGAAGTGTATCACATAAAGCCATCACTATGTCCCCTGACATTCCTAGACCGGTCTCCTCGCAAGTGTCTTTTCCAGTATATATTTTGAAATTGTACATGATTCCAGAAGCTCCTGCTCGCATAAATACTTTGTAACCCCAACCTTTGTGGTTTGTTTTTCACATATTGCTTTAGGTGACTGCGTCCTTTGAAAGGTATCATCTGTTCATCCACAGACTGATATTCTTCAGGTGGAAGAGAATGCATGGCAGTCAAAATTGCATTCAGAAGGGGACGGACTTGAAAAGTTTGTCATGGGTTGGATCACTTGCTGGTTTATGTTGGCTGTTGTCACTAATATGAAAATACCTCATTAGTTGCTCAAATCTTTGTCTGCTCATTACTTCAGCGACAGGTGGGTACCTGCATTGAGAAGACCAATACATCCTAAGGTTTGACATCTTTACTATGCCAGTTTGTAACCATATTCCAAGTAACTGTTCGATCTCATCTTTCGAACATTTCAACAGGATGCCATCTTTTTGATGTGCATACAAATTTGTTTGTTCCGATATTTCTTTCAAAATACAGTCAGTAATAAATTTCTTAAAATACTGATATGGTGTAAAATAATTATCAGAAGAAGTAGGCATACAGCCTTTCCAACTTACATCAGGCGACTCGAAGTCCAACTTCCTGAACCTCCACTTGTTCATTCTGGAGTCTTTTTGTGATCATACTTTGTCTGAGGAAGATTGGTTACATCCAACTATTGGAGAATCTTGTAACGAACTAGCCTCAGTACTGGGTTGAGGAGAATCTGGACTACAAGGCACAATATGTCCAGAAATATTTTCCAAGTCAACCATAATCTTCAGTACCTTGCACTTCATCCGTTGGAAACGTTTCCTCAAGTAATCTATCAAGTTCGTCGTCGTCAATGTCAGAACCAATGTCACCCACTTCCGACAGGTTACCATCTGCTATAATTATCACTATATCTTCTACAGATAATCCAACAGGTTTCATCTTGCTATATTGCCAGTATAGGGAATGATTCTCTCAAAGTTGCAGAGATTCACTCACTGCACATTGATCGCTGACAAAGAACTGTGCTGTTCGGAATCGCACAGAAACGTAACCATTATAACCCAATGTTGTGTGTGAACAACAACAAATTTGGCAACAGCACAGCAAAATAAAAATGAAACAATGACAAACATACTTCAACATCACAGTCCAGCGAGTCTTCGTTTTGTAAGAATATATGTTTCTCGACAATAAATGGAAAGGTGAACCCAACAATGCCACAAATTTTAGTCAACCTGCAAGGCCATTTTTAACACGAGAAACACACAACCAAGAAACATCGTAAAAAATTGGCAAAATGAAGACACAGGCTGTTTTTCTTGCAAGAGACCAATTTCCATTCTTCTCTTATGAAAACAAAATCAGAATAAATGGCGGCATAATCTTATTTTACAAAGAATACATTTTTAAACATCTCGTTGTTCACGAACAACACCAGGGCTGAAAGGGTTAACATGGTAAGAGCCAAGGTCATAATGATTAAGTGGTAACTTTAGTGATGTACATACTTTTCTCGAAAAACACAGTAACATGTTTTAAACTCTCTTTGACATAAAAATACGTTGTGGGAAATTACCTCTAATAATTTGATTACACACATTAAAGCTTTTATTAGCCAAGAAATAATAAAAATATCAGGGGTGTAAGGGGTACCTTCCACGTAGGCGCCCAAAAGTCAACCTCACTTCCACATAGTGCACCCTGGACTAAAGACTAACGAGGCTCTGGCGACTGGCTCCATGGCCAGTATAATTTTGTTTGTGTTGTCCTGTGTTTTGTCCTTATTTGTGCTGAGTGTTCTTTGCAGCCTCGGCTTTTAACAACAGTCAGAACATTTTAATATTTTATGATTTTAATTAAGCAACGTTAGAGTTGTTACGTGTAACGGTAAGGGGCTGGACCCCGTATAGTGTGACGGGTGCAAAATAGCCTTAGTGCTGACGCACCCAAAAATGTTAAAATCTAATCCAAAAAAAAAAAAATAAAAAAATATCAATACACCCTTGGTAGCTCACCATGCATTTTCAAATGTGGGAAGTAGCAATTGGCTTGGGGGGGGGGGGGGGTTGGGAGAACTATGTTCTAAGGTAAGATCAGTGAAGTGTAACAATTGAATTCTCGTCTCGCAAGTATACTTTGGGAGAGAGTGATATTAGAACATAGAAGGCTGTGTTGTTTCCCATGTGTTAGTGATAATGAATGCAATGTGGGGTGTAGGGAGTGTCTATTTGAACACTCAAATGCCAACCTCTCTTCCGTCTTAGTCTACCCTGGAAACTGCAACATGCAGGCTCTGGCGTCGGGACCCACAGCCAGTATAACCCTCTGTGGGGTTTGCTTTCTGTCTCCCCTCACGTGTATTTGTCCCTTCATTCATCCTCCTTAAAGCACTAACCAAAAAGTCATGTAGTGCACCCTGGACTGAAAACTAACGAGACTCTGGCGACTGGCCCCATGGCCAGTATAATTTTGTTTGTATTGTCCCTATGTGTGCTGAGTGTTCTTTGCAGCCTCAGCTTTTAACGAAAGTCAGAACATTTTAATATTTTATGATTTTAATTAAGCAACGTTAGAGTTGTTATGTGTAAAGATAAGGGGCTGGACCCCATATAGTGTGACGGGTGCAAAATAGCCTTAGTGCTGACGCACCCAAAATTTTAAAATCAAAATCAAATTTATGTTCAATTCGAGCATTTCATTATGACTTTTGGAACACACTCCTTCTAATCTTACCACAATGATGTGTTGATGTAATCTCCTTAATTTCTCCTTGCAAGCAATAACAGAGCATTGTTTTTGGGTTCTTTTTTTTCCTTGCCTCAAGCTTCCCTTGTGGGCATGTATTCAAATGAACTTGCATCTTCCTATTCTACATATTGTGCCATTGCATACCGAGTGATTTGGCTTTTCGGCAGCGGATGCACACCTTTCTTCACATGCCAAAAGCACTTTCTCAAGACACTCAAATGCCAACCTCACTTCCACATAGTACAGCCTGGACTGCAATTCGCAGAGTAACAAGGCTCTGGTGTCTGGACCCATGGCCAGTATAATCCTCTATGGGACTTTGTTGTGTGTTGTCTGTATGTTGGCTCTTGGGGTGTAAGGGGTGCCCTTCCACGTAGTACACCCAAATGCCAACCTCACTTCCACATTAGTGCACCCTGGACTGAAGACTAACGAGGCTCTGGCGACTGGCCCCATAGCCAGTATAATTTTGTTTGTATTGTCCTGTTCTTTTGTCCTTATGTGTGCTGAGTGCTCCTTTACAGCCTCAGCTTTTAACAGAAGTCAGAACATTTTAAATTTTTTAGTTATGCAACGTTAGAGTTGTTATTTATAATGGTAAGGGGCTGGTCCCCGTATCATGTGACGGGAGCAAAATAGCCTAAGTGCTGACACTCCCAAAATTTTAAATTCAAATCAAATCAAATCTGTATGTTGGCTCTTCATCTCTTTCATCTCTTTCATCTTATCACCATTCATCGTGATCTTAGTAATTAGCCAAAAATGGTAGAAAATCTAAGTAAATGAAACAAAATCAATCAACCTATACAGCAGATGGCTGCAGTTACCTCATTTAGAAATAAATTGGGGTTGACATGTTTTTGTACACAGTCTCAATTCACCCAAAAATGGAAGAGCAGTGATGTAAGAGAACCTAATTCAATTGATCATTTATTTACTTTTATCCCATTCCTTCTCATCTTCCCAATTTGCCAAAAGTGGCAGAAAAGCAAACTAAAATGAATTAATCAGTCATTGATATGTATGAAATGCACTTCACTTCCCAAACATAGGATAGGTGACTTTCGAAGGAATTGCATTGGAGTTCGTCATTTTGTTATATTTGTGTTTCATTTGTGCCAGGTTGATGGAATCATAATTAATTTTGCCACCAGAGGTCAATAGAATTTGTTACACAATGACGTAATAAGGAAGCCTCGGTGCGACCTCCCAGCCCTTCAGGCAGTGCATTTTGTATTCTTACATAAGGAGAGGAAGTTGTTTTTCTCAAGGTAGACACTTTGTGAAGGTGTCCGAGAAATCACGACATGGAGGAGAAGGAGAAGTACTTTCTGTAATGTTTTAAGTTCCGATCTTGGATGCACTCACTCAATTATATTTTGTTCATGATCTTTCTCTTCTATACTACGTGAAGAAGTGATTTGGCAGTCAATGGACAGATTTAGTTCATCATTATTTATTAGTTAAACGAATATCCATCAAACTGGCCTAAGTGACAAGACAATATTTTTCTCAGCGAGTTTATCGTCAAACAAACTTTATTTATGTAGCCTAATTGTGCTTGTACATTATGTAAATAAACTCGTATAATCTGGAACAGTGTTGTATATGTACATTCGAATAGCATAGCTGCCCCATAGCAAATAAATAGACCTTTAAGGCGGAAATCTTCCACTGTGCGCTTACTTCGAGGTTCGTATGCATTAAACAAGCCAGTTTAACGTGCATACGGATGCAGAGCATGTTTCTCTGTCGAATTGTATGGGGCAGTTAAAACTTCGGTATAATGGCGCACTATCAGTCAAACCCATTTGCAACTGTAGACGAAATGGGTATACTATATACTTCACAAGGAATTATTTCAACCAGAATGTCTTCAACCAGAAGATCTGCTTTACATAATGAACTAAATCCTTTATCTACAATGGAGTTAATGTGTGTAAACACGTTATATTGTGAAATATAGATGTTCCTCAAGGATCAATACTTGGCCCAATATTATTCATCCTTTAGATCAATGACGAAACCAAAGAACAACACCACTCAAACGATCGCCTATGCAAGTTACACTAATATAATATGTAGAGCAAAATCAAAGAAATAGAAATTCCAACATGCATATCAGTTAATCAAACAAGCCAGTTCTTACACTTCATTAGCTTAAAGTATGTATAATAAAGTAAACTTCATGATTGTTAACCATAGCAACAAGAAAAACTTCTGTAATGTTCATGTGAACAGTCTGTTGAGAAAAAGCTGCTTTGCTACCTCAGCAAGCACATACAAACCATGCACATGTGTTGGCTCTACCTCCAGAGCCATGTCAGGGTGTAAGGGGTGACCTTCTACTAAGGTGCCAAAAGTCAACCTCACCTCCACATAGCACACCCTGGACTGCATTTCATAAACGAAGCTCTGGCGACTGGCACTATTGCCAGGATAATTCTGTGTGTTGTCCTGTGTTTTGTCGCTATATGTGCTGAGTGCCTCTTTACAGCCTCAGCTTGTAACCAAGGTAAGGATATTTTAGTTTTCGGACACAATTTCATTTTTGTTATGATAAGGGGTTGGACCCCGCATAGTGTGACGGGGGCACGATAGCCTTAGTGCTGACGCACCCAAAATTTTAATTTCAAATTCAAATTCCAGAGGCATGTCATCTGCCTGAGGTTCAAGGAACATTTCGGTATCGCCACCACATACAATGCTAATATTTTAGAGAACTGCACATGAAATGATAATGTCCTGAACTGTTTGTAGTTTGTTACCAAGTCCTCTGAACAAACGTAGAAAACACAGCTTCCAACACCCTCTGCCAAGCATGGACATGGTTGTACCTCTTCTCGTGATCTGTCTGGGGGTCGTGGAGACACAGTTGGGCTCCATATCCCTTGTCACATCGAAGTGCACCTTACAGTTCACCATGTGTGTATCGCAGGTTAACCCACGAATTCTGAAATATATATTTCCATGAGTACTACCTGCCTGCGTAGCAACATCAAGGAACTCCTTTTGGGGACCTGCCACTACGTAAAAAATATCCTTAAGATAGTACAAACATTAATACAATCATAGTTAATAAAACTGTAGTGTGGCATAAATATTTAAGGGTTTACTTTAGGCTCTTGGTAGGACTGCACACTTCACGCCTTTCCAACCACCAAGTGAGAGGATTCCCTGCCCTCGGAAGTAGTGGTTCCTCGAGGAATTTTTGTACTTCTACGATACCAGCTGCTGTTGGGTTTGTGTTTCTTACTAGCGAAATTATGCCCTGTCGAAGTCTTCCCAGATGCTTGAATTTTGTTCTTGTGAGGAAGAAACTACAGGTACTGGTGCCACATCTTCAGCTTGCTTATATTTCTCACGCACTTGGGAAATTATGGACTGCTTAGCTCTTTCGAAATTCTGCTGGTCTGTAAAACCATGGCGTTTAAATCTTGAGGCCAAGCAGTGTTGCTTCTGAAAATACTTTGTTTTCTTCAATGGACCTGAAGTGCTTATTTAATGCATCCAGCAGATTGGTTGCCATGTCTTTCACTACGGTTAGTACATCAGGTTGATTAATAAATGTAGTACACACCCTGGACTGCATTCTGCAGACGAACGAGGCTCTGGCGACTGGCACTCTGGCCAGTATAATTTTGTGTGTGTTGTCCTGTTTTTTGTCCTTGTGTGTGCTGAGTGCCCCTTTACAACCTCAGCTTTTAACGAGTCAGAACATTTTAAGATTTTACTTATGGAACGTTAGAGTTGTTCTTTGTTAAGATAAGGGGCTGGACCCTGTATAATGTGACGGGTGCAAAATAGCCTAAGTGCTGACGCACCCAAAATTTTAAAATCAAATCAAATCAAATCAAATAAATGTAGTACACCACTTTATCAATGCCTGACTTAAAAGTATGATTTTAGAAGCACTAACTTGTTTTTCACTGCTGACTTCTTGGGTGCAATCTTTGAAAACCTTCAATAGTTCGCACACCTGGCTTATCATGGCAATGTCCTAATTTGTGATATTTTGTAGAGTAGGATAGTTTATCGCTATAGTTGACATCACAGAGTTCTTGATTTCTAGGATGCGTTGTAGCATATCGTAAGTCGAGTTCCATCTTGTAATCATGTCTTGCTTTAGGGTAGGAACTGGCTCTCCTAATTGCTCCTGCAATGCCTTTAGTTTGTTACTGGCCTGGGGACTTCTTAAAAGCTGAACCACATTCTTGACTTTCGTTTGAAGTTCTTTAATGCTTTGTAAGCCATGTTGAACGATGAGGTTTAGATTGTGCGCAAAACATGGTACACGTTTCCATTCTGTCAGTCTTACTGCAGCAACAATATTAGCTGCATTGTCACTAACAACAACCACAACCTTCCCTTAAATACCACACTTGCGAGTAGCTCATTTAAGTTCTTCAGATAAATTTACAGCAGTGTGGCCCCTTTCATACTTGAAACATTCAGTTCCATCGAACTATTTATATAGTGGGCTGTGAGGGACAAATTACTTTCATTGGTAGTAGAAGTCCAACCGTCTGTCATAATGGTTACCGTCTCTGCAGCTTCCAGGTCAGTTTTCACTTTTTCCTTTGACATGATGTGTAATTGGTATAAGAGCACATTGGATAAAGTTTTACGAGTTGGTAATGTGTAATTATTATTTAGTTTTTGTACAATTTTTTGAAAATGAGGACTCGCAACAATCTGAAGAGGCAAGTAATTTTTAACAATAGTTTCGACTAGCAAGAAATCAATTTCGTGTTTCTATCACACAAAGGTGCACAGAAGTATGATGACACGGTGCTTTGACTAGATGGTGGAAGACTTTTCTTCCTTTCTGGAGGCACTGCTGCAGCTTCATTACATTGTGTAGCAGCTTCATCTCTGCTAGCCATTGGTAAATTTTCAGTATCAGCGTCATTAATTTCACTATCCAGGGGGTTCTGTGCAGGTCTCAAACGTTCAATGGATGGAGAAACTGGTGGGTGCACTCTTCTTAAATGCTGGGTCAGATTAAGTGTATTTCCTCCTTTGAAAGAGATGTTCTTCGCAGAGAAGTTACATTTTGCTGAACTGTTGGCTGGTTCGGCAAGAAAAAGACACCATATTTCACTTTTCCGCGGTTTAGATTTTGTAGCCATTACTGGATCAAAATCAGCTACGAAGATGTGCGTACATGCACCAATGTCCGAGCTACAAAACACACAACTTAATTTTGTGGAAGGTCGTATACTTTCACTACAAATGCAAGCTACGCCTTTCCTTCTGTAATTACGTAACAAATGCAACGTGAGTCATGACGAGCCCTCTCGATGAGAATATTTACAATTATTTTCCCCCCTCTTATCACCAGACGCTGCACTGCAACAATAAGGGGGTAGGAATTCATTTCTGGAAAGGTATACGGGAGGGGAGAATATAACTTGTCCAACTTTTCCTTTATTAACGGCATCGCTTTGTCCAGGCTTGCCTTCGACTTTCTGATGAGGACTTTTTGTCCGCTAAGGTTCGATTAAACTAACTAACTCCCTAGCCTTCTTAAACCTGAAGGTTCATGGCTGCAGCAACACAGGTGTTCCATCTGTCCCTATCTTGACTAAGTTCTATATATTCTTTTCCATCCCTACCGATTTCCTTTAGGTCCATCTCAACGTGTCCCTCCATCTTCGTCTTGGCCTTCCTACAGGTCTCTTACCATCAGGTTTCCCAACAAGAATCCTGTAAACTCCTCTTTCCTCTCCAATTCGTGCCACATGGCCTGCCCACCTAAGTCTTCTTGATTTAATTATTCTAATAATATCTGGACATGAATACAAATTATGTAGTTCTAAATTATGTAACCTTCTCCATTCACCTGTCTCCTCATCCCTTTTAGGTCCAAAGATTTTCCTAAGGATCTTATTTTCAAATACTCAATTTATGTTCCTCTTTCAATGTAAGGGACCAAGTTTCACATCCATATAATACTACAGGCAAAATTACTGTTTTGTATATTTTAACTTTTAGTTTCTTAGATATTAAACAAGAAGACAAAAGTTTATGAAGAGAGAAGTAACATGCATTTCCTGAATTAAGCCTACTTTTTATTTCCTCTTTAATATAAATTTCATTTGTTAATATTACTCCTAAGTATTTGAATTTGGAAACTGGTTCAAACGAGTTGTTATCAATAATTAGATTTTGATTATTATCTAACACTTGGTTTCGGCCTGTAAGCATATATTTAGTTTTCTCTTTGTTAACTTCCAAACCTATCTCTTTAGCAGTTTTGAAAAATATTTTAGCATTATTCTTAATTGTATTCACATCATCCCCCAGTAAGTCTACATCATCTGCATATGCTAACAACTGAGTTACACCATTTAATGTTAGTCCTTCTTTAGTTTCTTTTACCTTCCTAACAGCATATTCTAAGGCAAAATTAAAGAGCAATGGAGATAATGCATCTCCTTGTTTTAACCCAGTGGTTTCCAACTTCAAAAGGTTCTAGGGCCAAAATTATATCCAGCAGTTGATAGGCGGGCCGCATTTTTTTTGGGGGGGGGGGATTAAAAATTACAAAATTAGTAAGTACTGAACTGAAAATGTAGTACTTTCGCTTGACCTAAATTTCGAAAATGAGGCAATAAAACAATGGAATTACAAATCAAAATTGTATAATTACAATTTATTTCACAAAAACCCAATACTTATTGATGAATTGAAAGAAATTAAAGACACACCATACAAATAAGAATACTTCATAGTAAGTGTTCAATGTGAAAATTGAGCCCGATCTGCTTCTTTTATTTATTATTTCTGTATTTGAAAGTCTCAGAAGGTGAAGGAGTGAAGAATCTGCCAGTCTGCTTCTGTAGCGGTTCTTAATAAACTTCATTGAAGAAAAAACACTTTCACACGTGTATGTGCTGCCGAACATTGATGTCATTCTTTGCCCAAAACTACGAAGGTTTGGAAAGCGTTCCTTTGAAAGGTATTTGAAAAACTCTGGCCCCTTTTCTTGCCTAGTTTGAAGGAACAGATCGCCTTGCAAATCACGCAATTCAGGTTCGAGAGAAGATATTTTCATTTTCAATCTTACGTTTTTTGGAGATATTGCTCATTTCGATATTTGCTTTAACAATCAGTCACAGTACAATCCGAGTTGGAACACTGGGAATCTCTTCGTACTTCGTGCGTAGTGAAACAGATCTCTATAGCGCCGCAGTTTCTTTCTAAAACAGTGAAGCCTTCTCGGAAGCGGGCGAGTTCATTCCACATAGCGAAGGGGTGGAATGCATGGTGTGAAGAGAAAGTTACTTCACTTTAGATTCTTCTGATGATCATTATCGACTGCAAAATCAATTCTACCTGTGATCTGGTCTTTCTTCACAGAGCTTCCGTTCCTTCAGTAAAAATATAACGTATTTTAATAAAAATAAATAAAATTAACGTATTTTGCAAACTGGCTTCGCGGGCCGCAGAAAAAGGCAACGGGGGCCGCATGCGGCCCCCGTGCCGCCAGTTGGAAACCCCTGTTTTAACCCATCATGAATTGTAAATTTGTCATATATTAATACCCACACGAATTTTAATTTCAGTTTCACTGGTGCATATTTTTATCATACTAACAAGCTTCTTAGGTATTCCAAACTCTACTAATATATTATATAATTTATCTCTTTTGACCAAATCATATGCTTTTTTGAAATCAATGAATAGCTGATGCACATTTTGATTATATTCCCACTTTTTTTCAAGTGTCTGTCGGATGTGAAAAATTTGATCTGTAGTTGATCTGTTACGTTTAAATCCACATTGATAATCACCTATAATATCATTAGCATATGGCGTCAGTCTTGTTAAAAGAATGTTAGACAATATTTTATATGTTGTTGAGAGTAGAGAAATTCCACGGTAATTATTGCAGTTCATTTTATCACCTTTTTTAAACACAGGAACAATTATGGATTCTTTCCACTGTTGAGGGATTTCTTCTTTATTCCATATTAAACAAATTAATTTATGAATTTGACATATTAATGAATTTCCACCATATTTAATTAATTCAGCTGGTATTAAATCAATGCCAGGTGCTTTGTTATTATTTAGCCTTTTAATAGCATCTTTAACTTCAGTCAAGTTAGGTTCTCGAACTAAAGGTTCTGCTGCATGGACTTCATTTATTTCTGATTTATCTCCTACATGGACATTTGAAAGGTCATTAAAGTAGTTCTTCCATCTATTTAGAATATCGCTTGGGTCAGCTAGAAAATCACCGTTTTTATCTTTTATCAAGTTTACTTTAGGTTGCCACCCCCTTCTAAACTCATTTACACCTTTATATAAATCTCTGATATTTTTATTTTTGCTGTTTCAATTTCGTTAATTTTGCTTTTCAAGTAATCTCTTTTTTTACTTCTAAACGTGCGGTTAACTTCTCGCTTTATTCTATTATAATTGTTTAGATTTGTATCATCAGAGTTATTTAACCACCTAAGTCTAGCCTGATTTCTTATTTCTATTAGATTATGACATTCATTATCAAACCATGGCTTACTTTTTCTCGGTTTATGGTATCCTATACTTTCTTTAGCTGCTGATTCTATTGCATTATGTATGTGCTCCCAATTCTTATTTACATCTGTTTCATTTATATTTTCATCATCATTTAAATCCTGCAAAACATCAAATCCATTTGACAGTTTAATTTCGTAATCTTTCTTAATTCTTTCATCAGTAAACTTTCCTGTATCAAATTTTAGAACTTTTAGATTTTGTTGCTTATGATTTATCACTGAGAGTCTTTCTCTTAATTTAGCAATTACTAAATATTGGTCACTGGCACAGTCAGCACCTCTATGTGTACGAACGTCAATTATACTAGTATGCCTTCTCTTATCAATGAGAATATGATCTATCTGATTATGAGTTTTACCATGTGGAGAAGACCAGGTATATTTATGGATATCTTTATGTTTAAAAGTGGTACTTTTCACAATTAAATTCTTTGAGGTTGCAAAAGTAATCAATCTTATACCGTTATCATTACTTAATTCATGAAGACTTTCTTTACCAATCGTGGGTTTAAATGTCTCTTCCTTTCCAATCTGTGCATTACAGACACCTAACAGAATTTTTATATCATACTGACAAAATTTATCAAAGACCTGTTCTAACTCTATATAAAAATCATCTTTAGTATTATCATCTTTATCTTCCATTGGTGCATGTATGTTTATTAAAATAATTTTACACCACCTACCCTGCAAAACTGCATATGATATCCTATCATTAATAAATTCTACTGTTTTAAGAGCCGAGATAATTCTATTATTTATGAAGAAGCCTGTTCTAAAATTATGATTTTCAGTACCATAGAAAAAAGTATAATTTTTAGTTTTACAATTCCCTTCTCCTGGCCACCTAACTTCCTGGACAGCTACTACATCTAATTTATACTTAACTATCTCATTAATTGTACACTGAAATGCCCCAAGCCGGTATAGGCTCAGAACATTCCAGGTGGCTAATTTAATATTCTTACTCCTAATGTGTACACCCAAATGTCAACCTCACTTCCACATTAGTACACCCTGGACTGAAGACTAACGAGGCTCTGGCGACTGGCCCCATGGCCAGTATAATTTTGTTTGTGTTGTCCTGTTCTTTTGTTGTTATGTGTGCTGAGTGCCCCTGTACAGCCTCAGCTTTTAACGAAAGTCAGAACATTTTAATATTTTATGATTTTAGTTCTGCAACGATAGAGTTGCTATTTGTAACGATAAGGGGCTGGCCCCCGTATAATGTGACGGGTGCAAAATAGCCTTAGTGCTGATGCACCCAAAATTTTAAATTCAATTCACTTCAATTCAATCTTACTCCTAATGTAGATCTTATCCTTAGTCCAGGGACCTCCCAAAGTGTCCCCACCCGGAGATCCGAACGGGGGACTATTTTACCTCCGGAATATTTTACCTTGGGAACATCCATGGCCTTATATTGCTGTTTCTTGACATTTTTTTTACAGTGCAGAGTTGTCAGCTCTACGCCTAACCCCCAATATGAATGGAGGAACTGCTACACAAGACAAACACAAACACATTAGACAGCACAACTACTACACAAGACGAACACAAACACATCACCCCTTGTTGTTATATTTTGTGCATTATTATTGGCAGTGGTACGCATACATTTTGTCAGGTTCTGACAATGCAAAGTTGTATATTCACATTCTAATTCTTACCTGTATGTGAATTCTGAGGAAATAGAGTTGAGTGGTGGTCTCCGATGATTCACCATTCAGCCCCCAGCCTTACACTAGACGTGCCTAATCTCAAAGTATTTGCTGTCTACTTGCAGCCACAATGACATGAAAGGTGCAATGGAATTCATCGATTTATTATACATGTTGTATATCCTATTGGTCTTATAAGCCACTTCAAGGTTTGCACTCAGCTTGCTTACCATATAATCAACTACAGGCAACTTGTCATCTTCATTTTCTAAGGTTCGATTATCTATTAAAATATATTTTCATTCACCCCCCACCCCCACCCTGAAAGCAGCTCCCGAATCTTGGTCGGTGAGTAAATACATTGTTTCCTTTAGCTCTTTATGTGCTCTTCCATTCTTGCGTGAAGGCGGATTCCTCCCCTCTAATTCTTTTCACCCACCCCAGAAGCAGTCTCCCACATCCCCTCCCCGCCCAACGAAACAAACTTCGAGCTGTGTTATTATGGTAGCTCCTCCTGTGAAGGATTCCTTCAACGAGCAAGTTCCAGTGAACTGCCTCATCAGAGAGCATGCTCCGTGGCTTCGTAGTTCCTTTGAATGTCTTTCGGTGAGCGGACTCCGGCAAACTGCTTCCCAAAAAGGAACTGCCATGACCCATCACTAGTTGCTTGAGTGTTCAAGAAAATAAGCTGTTTATTAAAATACTACTTAAAATTCACTTCAGTAGCAAATTTCTGACTTCGTTGATATTATCTTTCATTTCAGTGCCTGAAATTTCCCAGCGGAGGGAAAATTTACTTCCTTCAAAATATTCTCTGAAAAGGAATTCGGCAAAACCGGAGTAAACTTTCGCAAGTTAACTTCACTTTCTTCAAAGCCATTCACCTTAGAGTAAGTTATGAGTTTGATGTATTTAGATAAGAGAACTGGTTAAGTTAAAAAATAACATTTTTACATGGAACTCTGACTCTTTCTTTAATTCCCCATGTTGCACATGGAGTCTTGTATTGAATGATCCAGGAGCATACAATTCATAGTCCTCTTTATACTATCCGTAGCCCCTGTTCTTGTCATCATTGAGTGGTTAATAATACAGGGTGACACAGGGAAGTGTACACATTTTTCAATTAACAGTAAACAGTTAATGTGTACTGAGTGCCCCTTTACAGCCTCAACTTTTAACGAAAGTAAGAATATTTTAATAATTTTAGTAACACGGCACTGCAATTATGATATTTTAATTATGGTAAGAGGCTGAACCCCGCATAATGTGAGGGGTGCAAAATAGCCTTTAAGTGCTGACACACCCAAATATTCAAATTCAAAATTCAAGTTTTTCCAATGAACAGTGTTTGTCGAATTAAACTCTCTTCTTTAAATACCCCCACAGAAAGAAGTCGCACATACTCAGGTCGGGAGGCCAAGACACATCTCCGAACCTGGAAATCAAATGACCAGGAAACAATTCCCGTAGGATGTTCATGAAATATCAACTTGTTCACATCATAAATGGCAATAGATTACACACATTATACAACAAGAATAATACAGTTTGTTGTACAATTAAATGTGTAATGTTCATTCAAAAATGAGTACACTTCCCTGTGTCACCCTGTATAAGCATTGTTAAATTAATTCTACCTTGATTTGCAGCCGAAGTCTTGTCTGTTGTATCTGATTCTGAAATGTTTCTGTTGGAGTCTGCACATTGATTGAAAGTACCACAATATTTTCTCTATGGTCCTGGTGCATCTTGATTGCTAAAAGTAGCTGCTTCAAGAAAGTTTTTGGACGACAAAGTTACGGTAAATAGAATTGGATTATAATAATTTTGTTCATGTCCATGAGGTGCTGATAGTATTGTTCCAATTCATCATTTTGTGAAGGTGCGCATCCACTTCCAATTCACGTGGCAATAATTCTACTTTAACATTTTGTAGCTCCGTAGAGTCATAAGTCTTCTCTGTAGACGTGATTAGCTCCATAGCATCATTCAATGTTGTATCATCTACATCTGCACTATCTTCAGACTTGTCTATGAATTCATCCGTATTATGGGCTACATCTCCGTCAATGAAAATATCCTGTTCAGTTTCAAATTTTAACGTTACATAATGAGTGCTGTATTCCTGTTTTAACTGTCCCAACTGTAATTATACTAGAGATTTCTTCGGTGACAAAATAATCCTGTAAACATTCATTCTCATCATTCAATGTTGCAACATCACCAAAGCTGCCAATTCAGGGAATGCTTCTCCATCACCAAACACACATCCTCAGATTCACTCTCATCAATCAATACTGTAACGAACTGCTGCTCATTAGGATCTTACCAGAATCCTAACCATTATGTTTGGGTGATGTAGCTTTGTCATTCATTCATCCTCACTGGTGAGCACTCGCCCTTTGGCAGATAACTTGATGGTAATAGGCGAGAGGTTACTTTTCACACTTGAAATGGCACAACACTAAGAATTTGGGTTTATATCTCCTAGTTTAGATCAACATGGTTAGAGAAGGATATTACGTGTCTATTCGATGATGAAGAGTTCCTCGGAGAAGACTCTTAGAATTGCGCTATACAGGCTCGCTCAAACTCCCCAATGTTTCTCGTTCCTCGATCCAAAGCAAAAGACCCCAAGTTGCCCGTTACACTCTAACTTATCCTTTCTTCCACCACCTGGTTATTGCTCCCAAATACCCGTTGATCAGCAACTTACTTTCAATCAACCAGGAAGATAGATTTGATACTGACTTAGCATTCTTTGAATGCTTGAGAGAGTAACGGCCGACGAAGGAGGTTATTGCTTTTGGCTTGCTACTTTTCTCTAATCAGGGGAACCTGTTACGATACTAACTATGTGGTCTAGATAGTATTTCGATGTAACTGCTACAAATTCAATTTCTGTGTGGATTGCTTCACAACCAGCAAATGAATCCTGTACAGTTCCATTCACATCTTTTTCTTGCAATTTTAACCTACTTTTGTACTCAGCTTTAACTTGAAACTGGAAAAGTGTGTGTCATCTGTAGGTGAGGTGCTGACCCCATTTGGCGACACAAAATCATCACCTATATCGATCTGATTGTTTTCCATTCTGCATTACCCCAATAAAAAAGTGAAGGTAAAGTGTTCCCCTGTGCTTAGCACCACGCCATGAAGGCGTATAGGGGGTGTGGGGGTAACGCCCCACACTTTCTTGATCCGGTCGTGAGTGGGGGTGATGTGATCAGCACCACGCCCCTGACCGCCTTTACCCCCCAGGGTTTCCCCCAGGTACCCATGTTATTCGACGCTGGGTGGGCGCCGGGGCCGCTTCCAACGTTAGAAAAGTTCCCGGATTTGAACCGGCCGGGGATCGAACCCGGGACCTTTAGCATGGTAGACGCATTACCGACTTTTTTTTATATTTTTTTTATTTACAATTTTTCTTTCATACAGTAATATTACAGGTTTTGGATAAGAATAGTTCTTTTAACATTCCATCAGCACCTTTAAAAAATGTGCAAATAATATTTTTCTTTTATCTTGAGACACTTTATGATATTCCTGTTTAACATATATTAAAAATTGATCATGAAAATCTATACCTTTATATATGCAGACAAACAATATATAATGTCCAACCAACCATTGTACACTACGCAATTTAGTACATGGAAAATACGAAAACGTAGGTAACATTATGTTATGCACAGTAAACGCATTGGGATGGGTGCAACAAATTTTTCCTAATAACACACATAGATATTTCCATGTTTCACGTGTCCATATGCATTCACTTAGCCAGTGTAAAATCGAACCATTTTTTTACACCTACCGCATAGTGGGTCTTGTAACAATTTTAATTTATGTAATTTCTCTTCCGTCACCACTATATCCTGTACCACACAGTACCACGCAGATTTTACCAAGGGCGATAAATGTGGTGCGTGAACATTGTTCCATATTTTATGCCAGGGATGGGTTGGTTGATTAATCATTATCTTGCGGGGTGTAAGGGGGTGACCTTCCACGTAGTACACCCAAATGTCAACCTCACTTCCACGTTAGTGCACCCTGGACTGAAGACTAACGAGGCTCTGGCGACTGGCCCCATAACCAGTATAATTTTGTTTGTATTGTCCTGTTCTTTTGTCCTTACGTGTGCTGAGTGCCTCTTTCCAGCCTCAGCTTTTGACAGAAGTCAGAACATTTTAAGATTTTTAATTATGCAACGTTAGAGTTGTTCTTTGTAATGATAAGGGGCTGCCCCGTATAATGTGACGGGAGCAAAATAGCCTAAGTGCTGACGCTCCCACAATTTTAAAATCAAATTCAAATTCATTATCTTGCAGCTAGGCAATGTTGCCAAACAACGTGACTGGTATAATTGAGATACTTTTGGTATTTCAAGAGGTTTCGCTGAAAGTAGTATATAACAAATTTCTAGCACTGATTCTTGTAAATATTTATACTGCGGTGGCACCGTTGCTATAGCTATCGGAGACTGCAATGGTATGGTGTCCAAAATCTGCTTAAGTATCACACCCGTTAAACTGTCTGGGAAGTTTACTAACATTGACATATCTGCTTGTACTCTGAGAGCCCGGCTTTTTAAATCCACGTGAATCAAGCCAAGCCCCCCACACCGTACCGGCAGACATACATTCTCGTGACTCACCTGCAACATTTGCTGTGCCCAAACAAACCAGTTTATCGCACTCCTTATCTGTACCAAATCCAATTTCCTCATTGGAAGCACTCATGCCACAAACCAGAGCTTTGAACTCGCATAAATGTTTACAAAAGCTACCCTGGCAACCAAGCTAAGGGCACGAAGTTTGTTTTGTTTAAGGACACTTTTCAGGCCAGCAATACATATTGAATAATTTTGAGCAATCATTTCTTGTAAAGAGTGGGTAAAAATTATTCCAAGTATTTTCATTGCATTTACTTTACTTTTTGAATTTTATCATTTTGATACAAGTGGTTTGTAGCATCTAAGTGCATCCAATGAGTTTTATTATAGTTAATCTTTAGTTCAGCCACCGAGCTGTACTTTTCTATCACATTTTCAAGTATTTCCATATCTGTTGGCAAATTCACAAACACCGTGATATCATCAGCATAACCTAATAATTTTATCGTTGTTGAATGAATATTTAACCCCTGCAATTGCATTTCAAGTACCTTTAAAAATGGCATTAACACTACACAAAAACTTATCATAGACATGGGATCACCTTGTCTGACACCCCTTTGTATAGGAAATGTCTTAGTTAAAAAACCATTGATTTTTACACACGATTTGGCGTCAGTATATAAACTCTTAATCGCATTTACAAATTTTGGACTACAACCCATCCTTAAAAATACAGCATATAAAAATTCGTGCTGTACAGTATCAAAAGCATTTTGAAAATCCAATGCCACTATACCATGGTGACCTTGTATGGTCGTATGTCTATAACTAGTTATAACATCACAAATTGTCTGTAAAACAGTAAATATCGATCTATTATTATCATAACAGTATTGATGGACACCGATCATTCTTTCCATATAAGGCAAAAGACGACGAAGTAAACATCGTGCAAAAATTTTATAATCCGTGCACAACAAAGATATAGGTCTATAGTGTTTTACTACCGTAGGGTTAGGAACTTTGGGAACCAGGACGATTACACCTGTATTGCTCGTCCTACCCAAGCAGTGTTGGTTATATACTTCATTTATCCAGTCTGTCACAATATTACCTACAAGTAACCAAAATCTTTTATAAAATTCTATGGGAATAACATCTATTCCTGGCGATGAGTTATTCTTCATTCCTAGAATCACTTCGTACACCTCAGCAGCTGTAAAAGACTTTTCCATCCGCAAGTTGTCATTAACAGAAAAAATTTCCGGAACTTGTTATAAAAATATTTGTTCCTGAGCTGGATCATAACTTGTTCCTTGAAATCTAGAGTGATATGTGCGGTAAAAGATTTCCTTTATGTCAGTCACATTACTATACTCCGAATTATCTTCGTCTATTATCTTATGAATCGTTAGGCGTTTTCCACGATTACGTTCTTGTAGAACATGACTAATATTTGCCATTTCAAGAGGGTCAAAAGGTAAAAGTTTACTACGAATTTTGCACCCACTTCTTTTTTGCGCGTGTAATTGCAACAATATTGCCTGTACTTGTTTAATGTTCTGTTGCACTTTTCCCCCCTCTTACCCCTTCATCAGTTAGCTCTCTCAACACTTTATAATAAAAATTGTATTTATTATTCCAATCCTGGTTCCGTTCCCTACTATATTGTCTACAAAACCGTTTGATAGCTGGCTTTAGATATTCATCCCACCACTTAATTATATTTATTTGTTTCGCTCTTAATCGTTCCCAATATTTGGAATTTGTCAGCAATAAGTGAATCACCAAATAACGATATATTCATTTTCCAATATCCATACCCATATTGTATATTTGGCAGTTGCATATTTACCGCCATTATAATTGCACTATGATCTGAGAAGCAAGTTGGCACCATATTAACATTAGTGATATTAGGGATAATTGATGGTGAAACATAAAATCTATCTAACCGTGACGCTCCCCCATCCTTTACGTATGTGAAGCCTGCACTAGTTGGGTGCAAAGTGTCCCATGCATCTTTCCATTGAAACCCAGTTACCAACTGTTGCAGCGCATTGGATGTATTAAATCCAGGGCGCTGGTCTTTTGGCAACAACACACAATTAAAATCGCCTCCACAAATAATATGTTGCTCATTACCTTGAAGTTCCGTCGCTACTTCAGTTGCGAAAAATTCATTGCGTAGCTGCCTTTGATTACTACCAGAAGGCGCATACAGATTACATATCCACAGGTTTTCCACTTGTACAGTTGTAATTCTACCACTCGGATGGTATTCTACATTTAATACAGGTATATTATCTCGAACTAATACAGCTGTCTCTTGCGCTGAATATGTGGGGATTATTATAAACAATATAACTAGAGGGTAACTCATAATTAGTTATTGCTACTTCTTGAATGAGAGCAATATCTATAGCGGACTGAATTAGAAAGTCCCCCAATGCACTTTGTTTTGTTTTTTGTAGTTTGTTTATGTTTATACTAGCAAGTCTAATGGTGGTAAGCATCACTATGGATATGTAAACACTTGATTTTACAATACTGTTAAATATATACATTGTTTTACTGTTTTTAGGTCTACCTTACACACCAAGATTCTTAAATTGTCCTTTACTATTATGGCTTATTCCTTGTGTCTTGTAAGTAGCATTATTATATGCACGAAGGGAATATGGTAAGTCAAATTGGAGAACCAACGCTTCTTGAACCAATGCAATATCAATAGATGATTGCAAGATAAAATCACCCAGGCCATGTTGCTTACCTTGGTTCTGCATTCTACAACAAAATTAATATTATCACTTACCAAGAATACCGCATGTCGCACATCATCCTGGAACAACCTATTGCACCACACAAAAACACACCATATACTAACTCGAAAAACTAACCAGCACAAATTTATCATATTGAAAAAATCTAATTTTTCTCACTTTCAGTTGCGAAAACATTAGTATTTGGATTACTCTGGGATCTGGTGATACGTGCCGGATATTCTTTGCCTGGCCTTTCTTCCTTTTGTGTTTGCCCACCTGTTTCTTACTTATGTTTGAATTGGAGCAATCGGGGATGTTTTCAGGCAATGGGTTTTGTAATTGCTCTGTACTGGATAATTTCATAACACCAGTCGGATCAAACACCATACAAGAACTATCACTTCCGTTCAGCTGCAACGAGGAGGGCACCTTCTCCGCGTTTGTCTCTGTATTATCAGACATCAGACTTGAACCCATTTCACTATCTTCAACTTCCTTTATCCACGAAGAACTACTCGTCGTGAATTTCTCATCCTGCCGGATTTCGGCGATCTTTTCCTCTTGTAGCGAATTTGTTTGTACACTTTGCAACATCTTATTTGACCGCCCCGAAAGAATTCTAAGTCCCGAAATCGTAAACTTAGCAACATTGCACTTGAGCTCGCAGGTGAGAGTAGCCAACTTTGAGTAAGTCCTTCCACTAGACGAAAAACGCTGCGGTGATAGGTTTTCAATTTAACACTTTCCATGAACTTAGAAACTATAAACCGCTATTATAATGCACAATCAAACAGAAATAATAAATTGCAAAAAGAACCTTGAAGGATATTTACGATTCTGCTTGCTCGACTTGAAATTTGGGGGGTTTGAAATACTGAATAGAGTTTTTCTCCACCTGGAGGAAATTGCCAAGTTTGTGAAGAAAGAAGCAAATTTGTGAGGAGTTTATGCGACATTTTGTTTACAATACCTTGCATAATATCGAACAGTTCTCAAAAACATATATTTTACACGACTTGTCGAGAAAATGTGCTGGAAACACAGGAAGGTGGGAGTCTTCATAAACGTCAACATGTTTTTAAAGGTATAATGCCATTGAGTTAACGTAGAGCAGTTGGTCAGGCGCTGTTATCCTTTTTTTTCATCAAGCATGAAAGGTCGCGGGTTCAAATCCCACCCTCTCCTCTTTCTTTTTTTTCTTTTTGTTGTTTGCTGAACAGATACCGTTGATATTAGAATATTTAAAAAATGAATCCGATGCACACTGAGGGACGTCCCTTCTGCGCATATTTCCCCTTAGAAGTTGGAGATTTCCAGGATTTAAAACTTTTCTTTTTAGTTATTGTTCATATGTTGTGTTAACACACACACATCATGATTAATTCACAAATCGCATTTATGTATTCAGAATGCAAAATGTAATGTTATTTAAGTTATGTATTGTTTGTTCTTCACTGACACCTAAAATATTGATTATTTGATTTCGATATACTAAAAAGAGATATACAGTTATGTTAAGTAGTGATGTAGTGCAGTACTGTAACGTAGGAGAGCGTTTAATAAGTTCAAATTGCTAAGATTGGTAATTTTATGTCCGTTCCTTCGTAATGACTGTTGTCAATCCCCTCACCACCATCTTACCATGCGTCTAAAACTAATAGCAAATCGCTAATTAACATAAATAAATTGTTATTGCGACGAAGGCCGATTTGATAGGAAACTACTAATAAGTATTTATATAGTGAGTGACAAACAAAAAATTCAAAACCTCATAATGATCGTTAATTCCTCACTGCTTTGTATCTAAAATGTTTGACTTCTTTAAACAGAAAGTACGAGTATCAGATATAACAAACTTTCCTGCTCTAACATTGCAATATTCGAAACCACCATTACAGACTTAGCTCTATGTAACTTGATTCTGCGCATTCCATGTGGCTTCCTCCTATCATCGAAATAACTTCCTCTTACTCTTTCCTTTCCTCTCGTGAAATACAGAGACCAATGTTAACTTCTTAGCACGGTGGATAAACTTCACACCCAACGATATACTCCTGAAAACAATCCTGCCTAGGTGAAGAATCGAACCTACGACCTCCCTCGTAAGAATCAAGCACGCTACCTCTTCTCCAGGTAGCTCATGTTAAAATTTGCTACCAGTTTGAAGAAACCAATTCACACATATTGTCATATCTATAATTTCCTCATGGCAATTTTTATGAGGAAACGAATTCAGATAAAATCGAGAAACGCTGAAAGGGAAAAATGATGAACATGTCTATTGGCGTTTTGCCATATTTTGTAAATTGTGTAAACATTCCATGTTTTGAACAAGCAATCGTTTAGTTACGAAGTATTTTGTTGTTTGTTTAAAGTAGGAACAGGAGAGCGAAAAGGAGTCATTTGAACCAGACCCCGTTTGACAAGAAACTTCAGCTGTTTTCCAAAGACTGTATGAAAAGAGAGAGGAACGTATGAAATATAAAATATGTGTGAAATTAAAACAATGGAAACCTTGAAAGATAGTACTAACGAACTTCAAACTATGAAAATCATATTCTCGTGCTGGAAAACTGCAAGTCATTTTCGAAATATGAACTTGATGTTTTTCTTTATTATGAAGTGGAGATATGGGACGATACGATCCCTCAGCAAGAAAATTTTAAGTAAGCTACCTCCAACTTTTTCAATGGTCACAATTACTAATTAGGGTCCGGAAGTTGATGAAAAATCAACTTTTTTTCTGACCCTTAAAAACAATGCTAAACCTGATATCATGTCCGTTTCCCTTCAGTTAGAGCCGGAAAACACTTTCTATTTTACATTTTTATTTTGCATTTTTCGGCCATTTTGGCGTTTAGTTTATTTGTCAGCATTTTTAACAGTTTTTGTTGCATTTTTACTTATTTTTGAGGTTTATTTTTCTCCTCCCCTGTTGTTTCGTGCATTTTAAATGCATTTACTAGTAAAACTTACATATTTAGATTTCTTGACATGGTCCTTTTAGCAAATTCACCATGAATCGAAAATACGGTCAATGGAAAAGCATAATATTATTCTTAACTGAAATGTTTGGCAATGGATTAAAATACTTTGTGTGAAGATCTACTTTGAGGTTCTTTTTCTGGACACTATTATCGCTTTAATCTGTAGTTTTAAAGTAAAATTAGTCACAATATTAAATGCAATTACACTCTGGTATACGCGAAGCAGAACTGTATTTTCGGATGCTGGCCGACTACAGTATCATAGAAGGCCCACTCTGAAAGGAGATGAATTGGTTGATTTGGTGTTTTAAGTCAATTTTATGCATAGTAAGGCTAATCGGGACTGGACCTACAGTTTAAAGTGGATCCGAACCGAGTCATAAAATAACGTGAACCGTATATGATGTAGGGGGATCGTTTGCTTATGGAATGGAAGGTCATGGGTTCAAACCTACTTCTTTGCAAAATCTTTTTCGGGAAGTAAACGGCTTTGGACGAGAATGCTTATCTACGTTTCTTGGATTTTTCCGTTGATATTTATGCGATTTATGCCCAGCATTTCCGGATGCAGAAAGTTGACATGTAAGTTCTTAATATGTGTTAACTTATAACAGCTGAATGAAAGGAAAAGTATTTCCTAAAATCCTGCCAATCACTGAAAGATTAAAAAACATTAGCATTACTTGAGGCATGCACAGTGGCGACGATTATGGAGTGTGGAGGGGCAGATGACCCAGCACTATGCTAAACATTATCTACCAAGGGAAAGAAACAGTCCTTCCCTCCCCCTCCTCCCACCTTGCCCCATCAGTTTTGAAACCCAATCGCCGCCACTGAGCATGCATAGCATAAATATTTACAGTAATATTATATTACGTTATTAGAACACTTCGTACTCGGTAAATAAAAAGGAAAAAAATAATAAGGAAAGGGTGGGATTTGAACCTACGATGTTTCGAACTTGACGAAAACAGTAAAAAACGAAAGTGCTGTTATCTAACCAACTACTCCAGATGATTGCTAACAGAAAGCTCAGTAAAACACGTTAATCTCAGTTGAAGCAACATTGTGCCGGAGTTTCGAACAATTTTTCCCCAAGAACCAAGGAAAATACACTTTTTGAAGAATCGTTTGGTGTTGTGCAAGGTATCTTTACTAAACATTTCGCATGAAATCATCACAAATTTGCCTTCTTGCATTCAAACGTGACCGCAATTCTTTCCAGGTGGATGAGAACCTGTTCAGTGTTTCACAACACACATACATTTTTTCTATTTTCAAATTCAGAACGAAGAATCTTGAAATATTTTCAACATTCGTATTTCTACTTAACATTTTTTTGTCTACTCATATATTTTATTACTGCTTTAGGGTATTTTTACTTTATGGAATGTGAAAGAATGAAAAAAAATCACAAGAGCGTTTTCATTCAGGAAGAAGAAATGTTGCAAAGTTGGCTACTCTTAGTTGGCTCTGAAGCGCTATGCTGCCAAATTTACGAATTCCGGACTTTGAAATTTTTCAGGGCGGTCAAATAAGATGTTGCGAAGTGTACACACACTGGTTCATCCTTATGTATCACTGGCTCTTTCCGCACTTCTCCTATCGTGGTGTGAACTGAAGATTGTAATTCAGTCGGTAGAAATTCCATTGTGTCCTCCGCAAGGGGCAGCTGGATCGGAGAGCGAAGCACACTTTGTGCATAAGTCACTGTTGAATGGGAAACACTGTCAAAAATCGTTGCGGGCTGGCGAGCTCCCCCAACTACTGAACGGGTATATGAACGTCTTTTCGGGCACATTATAGCTGTATGTGACACTTCCCCACACAGTCGACAAGTAGGCTGTTGACCCGGATAAGTTGTCCAATAACGAAGACCTAGAATTGTCACATAAGACGGTATTGGTTTCTTGAGTGACATTTCAACTATCTTCCTTCCAGTACGAACAGGGTATATATGTTCACCTGAATAAACTTCATCATTGAGAGATTTGATTTCACCATAGGATGTCAACACAGCCCGAATCGCGTCGTCCGAAAGTTCCATAGGCACTACATGTAATCGAACCAGCACAGTGTTTTTATCCGCCCAGTTAATTTTCACATCATGAGAACCCTCTTCGTCACTATATTTCAGAGTGGCACCGCATTTAGCTATTAACTGTTCACCCAGAACTCGCGAAATCAGTTTAACATACACACTTTTCCGAAAGAAATCTATCTCAATACTTAGCACTTGATCCGGGGTTAATAACAGCTTTTCACTAATGTACCGATGAATGTTCATAGATGCTGGTACACGAGATACAGTCTGAAAACACAATTTCAAAGTATTTACTCGCTTAAGTTCCATGGTGCTTCACAATCTATTCGATTTCTTGCGTCACGCTAGCGTTGCCGATCACCAGTCCACTCAACACACAGGAGCTCACACGCGATGTTTCTTCTTCGAATGCTGACCTTCGACTATGGCTGAGCCACCGCATTACTCCAATCCTTCCTGTAAAGTTAGAATGTTTTCACAAGTTTATATTTTCATAGTCAGGAAGTGTAGTGCAATAATTATTGTCAACGATTTATACATGTGCAGGTTCAGGAGAAAAAAAAACAACATGTAAGTACTGGGGTAGTGATAAAGTAGTGGTGTCATGTCCTGCCATGTGGATGCTGTACTGGACTTTACAAGATGCTTTATTTTGACACTTCCATACATCAAAACATGTCTTTTTTGTACCTCTTCATTTTCATGTTCATGTATGGAAACAGTGACTGTTCCACTTAGTACACCCAATTGTCAACCTCACTTTCACTTAGTACACCCTGGACTGCATTTACAGATTAACGATGCTCTGGCATCAGGACCACCTATGGTTAGTATATTCTTCGTATGACTTGTGTGTGTGTGTTGTCCTTGTTTGTTCTGAGTGTCCTTTTACAGCGTCAACTTTTAAGTAAACTTAGAATATTTTATTCTCCGACATTGCAGTTGTGTTACTAGTTATAGATAAGGTAAGTGGCTGGACCCCGTGTCATGTAGCCCAAGTGCTGACGCATCGAAAATTGTAAATTCAATCAAACAATTGGGGCGATCCTTCCACGTAGTACACCCAATTGTCAACTTCACTTCCTCGTAGTACACGCTGAAGTGCATTTTCCAGACTAATGAAGCTCTGGTGTCTGGTCTTACATCCAGTATAATCTTCTTAAGACTATTTGTGTTGTCCTGTGTTTTGTCCTTCTGTGTGCTAAGTGCCTCTATACAGTCTCAGCTTTTAACTGAAGTCAGAATATTTTAGTTCTGCTAAGGGGCTGGATCCCGTATAAAGTGATGAGTGCAAAATAAATCAATCTAACAAAATACCAGTTCTTGACCAGAGAAATACTGCAAGGAAGCAAGTGCAGTGTTTGAGCACAATCTGTTGATTGAGATTGTAGAAATCAGGAAGCACTGTGCGTAATTAATACAAAACCTGTAAATTGGAACAGGTGGACAGTGTCATCAACACACCTAATGATTTACATAGTAGAACTTTTAATCAAAGTTATTGGTGTTTCTGCAAGAACATAACATTCTTCTTTGAAATATATGATGGGTAGTTTCGTGATGACATGTGTGACTTATGTACAAAGAATCTGAAAGTCATTTGTTTCTAATTCATATATTTGTGAATAAAATGACTTGCTTTTTCCCCTAAATTATTTTGGAGTAAGGGCCATATGCTGACCATGGACTGTTCCAGCTGTTCTTTGTAGAACGTGATTGTTGAGTAGAAATCAGTGTGTGACGCTTTTGTGCAGTGGAGAAACGTCTTGGGAGTCATTGACAAGCAAACTCTGTGACTGTTAGTATGTTCCCCATATTTTTGTCGAATGTACCATACAAGTACAGTTTCGATTCCATGCAAGTACACTTTGATACACTTTCTTCTTTTCTTGTGACAAAATTATGCATTGCGTGACGTGTGTGATTTTAAAATTTTGCCAAATCTTATCAGACAGAATAATTGAAATACAGCATGTTCACCACAAAAAGTTTTATTGATGCACTTGAAAACATCAATAGGCATTTGCTGCGCTCCGTGCCAGAGTGGTTAGCACATCGTGCTATGGTGCCAGGGATCCTGGGTTCGAATCCCAACCTGGACATGGCTGTTATTTTGTGGGTGTCCCGTCATCAATTTCACAATATCACCAATCATCCTCATGGTTGCGATTAGCTAAAAGTAGCAGAGAAGCGAAGTAAAATAAATAAATCAACAAATAAATGAGGTACCAACTTATACGTCTAAGAAAATAATTTTGGTGGGAAATAATACCTAAATTTTTAATTAAACATAACACTTTCGCAATGTTTGTTTACTTAAATTTAATGTAATTTAAATTGGCTATGGTAACTTCAACATTAAGAGGACTTTTTGCAGGCGAACGAGGCTCTGGCGACTGTCCCTATGGCCAGTATAATTCTGTATGTTGTCCTGCTTTTTGTCCTTGTGTGTGCTGACTACCTCTTTACAGCTTCAGCTTTTAACCTAAGAATATTTTAAGATTTTAGGGTCACTCCATAGTGACTAACGTAACATTCAGAGCAAGAAATGGAGACTGGAAGAGGCCCTGCAAGTTTAATTTTCATTATTTAACAATGACTAAGAGTTTAAATTATAAACCTAAGTGCAACTCATAATTTGTGACAAAAACATTTGCAACATAACACAAATCCAACCTGTGAATATAACTTTCTTTTTCAACAGCCGTTTTCTCTGAAAGTAGCTGCATTTCAAATTCAATATTTTGATATGCCATACACTGATGTATGTTAAAGTTTGGCAAGAACTTACACTTTTTAAAATTAAATGTTTTAAAAAAAATTGCATGTTACTCACGTAACCTCTGATTTTGTCGATGTTACATTAAACAGCTGTTGTGATTTTGTGATACAAGTCTTCACACCCTATAGACTTTGACCCAAGCTGTTTCTCCTTCTTTGTCAATATTTAAATTCTGACAAATGTAAGTTTGCAGCTTCTCTATACATACAGAGCACGTTTGTCGCACATAAGCAGCAGAGTTGCTGTCGCAAACCACTGTTAGTAAGATCCCGTATTGACGCTGGTTTATTTTTCCAGTTGCAGGCTTCTTTTTAATACAATATCTAGGTTTTCGCAATAAATGCAGCAGCAAACCTGTTGATCTTTAGATGTAATTAGCAAAACTTCGGGAGGTCTATTCTCGCAGAATTTAGAATGGCCAATTGTGAGATGCATATGTTCTTCCTTAAACATACTGCATGCCTCTTTAAGCCTGTACATCATAAGACATTTCTGCATTTTTTTCTCCAGGTGACTTTATCCCAAAGCTAACAACATCCTTCTTTCCTGTAAGTTGCCATGAAATATGATCTTGTAAGAAGAACCCCTTGACAACTCCAATAGTCTCTTCGTGTATCCCTCCCAATCTCTTAGTTACTTAACAATTGGAACAGTAGCTACACCTGCATTTTTTGCAATATCGTGAATAAGAACCAGTCTCTTTTGAGGACTGTGTGGGAGCGCAGACATAGCTCTTTTAAGTTGCTTTCCATAGCTCTGCCTGCTAGTGAATGGTGATTTCTGAGGAAGTGGTACTGTAGCTCCTTGAGCTGCCAACTTTTTTACTTCTGTTTGTCTCGCTTGCATGGCCCTCATTCTGTTCTTTGAGGCTTCACGTTCCTTGTCTTGTACTGCAGGGTCTCCTTTCCGATGTTCTCTAACTTTCCGTACACCTTCATCGGCTTTTCTTTTATCTTCTTCTTTCTTCACTTCGCTTGGCTCTGCTATCCCACTTCTTCTCTGCTGCTGTTTTTACCATGTTGTCGATTTTACCTATAAACAATAAAAGAGCCTACTTTACAATTTAAAACAATTGTACAACACTACATATTACATAAGCCCTAATTCAGAATTTCAAGTTGCTTTCAAAATACATGAGACCACTCCAGTATAAATGTTTGCGTAAATTCTTCCCGTGAAATGTGTTCATGACTAACATAACACCAGACTGTTATGTTACGTTAGTCACGTATTTTTGTGGTTCCTTAATTGACAAATGCGAAATGTTATTTATTCATTCTAGTTTGTGTACAAACTGTTAAGAACATTTCGCAAACATTTGTTGAATTCGTGCCAACCAAAAAAGTTATGACAAAAATATGATGTTTTTGTGACTAACGTAACATTTTTGAAGCACTTACCAAACTAGACTTAACTCAAAATCTATACAAAATTTTCACTAGCTGATTCTTGAAATTGTTAACCAAAATAACAAAGTTTTTAATACATTATATTGTTTTTGCACAAATTTATTTGTATACAAGCTATAACCCCATAAATATTGCCTGTATATGAGAAAAAAACTGACAAAATATTGTTCAGCTTCTTACACCATGTGCTCTTCACCACATTGTTCTATGTTAACAGTGTTGCCAGAATATTAAAATTCATTTCATTTCCTTCTGGGTGTCAGGGGTACCTTTCACGTAGGTGAACAAAACTCAACCTCACTTCCACGCAGTACACCCCGAGCTACATTTTGCAGACGAACGAGGTTCTGGCGACTGGCAATATGGCCAGTATAATTTTGTGTGTGTTGTCCTGTTTTTTGTCCTAGTGAGTTCTGAGTGCACCTTTACAGCCTCGGACAGAAGTCACAATATTTTAAGATTTTAGTTTTGCAACGTTAGAGTTGTTATTTGTAATAGTAAGGGGCTGGACCCCGTATAATGTGACGGGTGCAAAATAGCCTAAGTGCTGACACACCCATTTTTAAATTATTTTTTTTTACAATGTTAGTGACTCTACACGCAATTTTATCCTCAGCGTTGGTCATTTCCAATAGTTTACAGATGGAATCACGGTGGGTGGATACCAATATCTCTTGCAGATCAGTGTCGATAGCTGTCACTTCACCTGGGTAAACACCCAATAGTCAACCTCACTTCCACATAGTACACCCTGGACTGCAGACTAACGAGGTTCCGACGACTGGCCCCATGGCCAGTATAATTCTGTGTCGTCCTGTGTTTTGTCCTTATTTGTGCGGAGTGCCCTTTTTAGCCTCAGCTTTTAACCAAGGTAAGGCAATTTTAGTTTTCAGACATGCTTTTATTTTTTTTGTTATGGTAAGGGACGAACCCCGTATAATGTGAAGTGTGCAAAGTACCCTGAGTGCTGACGCACCCAAACTTTGAAATTAAAAATATAATTTAAAAGGGCTGTACAAATCCATCTCATGAGCTTGAAACAACATGATTTTTTTTTTTGTATTTCCAGGTAAACTGTTATGTTACCTTTCCATGAATGGACAATGGACATGAAGAGGTCTATCTTCGACTGAGAAACATGCATCAGAACCTTTTTTTCATTATGTTATTAGCTGCACATGCAAAATCCACAGAAGACTGAACGATAACATCAGTATTTTTGCTTATGGCTGCCTGTCTCAGCAGAGATCTTGCTCTTGCAGCAACCCTGTCTACTGCTCCTTTTCTATGGGATGTATCCGAATATTTTGAGATAAGTGGTTCTTAAATTTACTTAATTTTACCATGAACTTATTTTAAAATTCTGGGAAAGGATCATCACTCCAGATTATATTTCATTCTGTGTTTCACTGTGTACATTTGGACTTTAACACAGGAAAATTACTTGAAATCAACATGAACAGGAAACAAAAGCCAATTTACAGTGAAGGTATTCAACCTTCACCTTCCATTGGTTTTTAATGAAAGAAAATACATGTAAGCTAAAAACTCAATTAACTGCATACACTAGCTAGCAGTAGGATTCCTAGAGCGTTGTGTGTACTAATAGTTGATGGAATTTCATGAACTGAGTTACACTGTACTGATGTGCCTTAAGAATTCCTAAAACAGTTGTTTTCACAACTTCCAGGAACGGGTAGAAATTGTTTGTGGTATGACGAGACTATGCTGACGAGGCTTCCCGTCCCTATATGTCCACATACACTTGCTCTATAATGTTCCCAACCCTAAAACTCTAACTCAAAAATGTTGAAGCCCTGTACTCTGGACACACTTGTCAGGCAACGCAAGGTCACGCAGCATTGCAATTGCTCTTGCGAACTTATTCCATTTAAGCTTTAAGTTAAAAAAAAATCAACGTCGAACACTAAAAAAAAATATTGACCCCAACCGGTAAGAATAAACAGCCCTGTGATGGAATTTTAGATCGCCCCTTGCCTGAACATTTAATTCAAATTCCCGCAAGGTCGAGGAAAAACTAATCTTTACTGATAAATGAAATTCGAATAATTTAAGGCCAAATATTTTACTTAAAAGGGGGGGGGGGAGGGTGCTAGCTTACAGTATGCCCCAACCCAGAACAGCAGCCTCGAACATGAGCTTCCCTTGCTGAAAAGGAAGTTCAGATTATTGCACATGAATTAGGTGAACCATGTCACTAATTACACCAGAGATCTAGGTAACAAACGAAATCGTAACACTGTGGCGTTTATGAGATATGAATTTATTCAGATAAAACGAAAGTGAAAAGCTTAATTATACCACAAATGGTCTTATCTTTACACTTCTGAACTTAATGATAAATTGACACAAAATTAACGAGCAGAAAATTTACTTGTTGTTATTCATCCTTCATTACCATTAACAAACATAATCACGAATTCAAGAATATTTTGCAAACAAGTGACCCCCCCCCTCTTTTTACTTTCAGATATAACCCTTCTACGCTATTAATTTAAATACCAATTGGGCCCAGTAACCAAATTTCAATATTTAGATATACTTATATAACCGGGGTGTAAGGTGTGCTCTTTCCACGTAGTGCACCTAATAGTCAACCTCACTTCCACATACTACACCTTGGACTGCAGATGAACGAGACTTTGGCGACTGGCCCCACGGCCAGTATAATTCTGTGTATATCAGATCTCCTTCGGTAGAAAAGTATTCTTACAACTTCTTCTGACGGCCACGATAGAATGACACCTTCACATTACTAGCCAGAAAATTCCATTGTAGAAGTCTGGAGGCTAATAGCTCTGCGTTGGCTTTTGAAAGTTCAAGATCTCTCACTAATCATTCATTTTACTCTGGCTAACCTTGTGCTGTTCTGAAAGTTTAACATCACCTGCAAAGTCTGGATCTGTAGATGTGGAAGGTTGTGGATCGTACGGTTCGTCTTGTGAGACTACGGAATAGGATTCAGGAGGCGTTGGAACAGGTAGTTCATTACTATGTGCCACAGGACGAGTAGCAGAACGAATATTTGGAAACACAATTGTCTTCTTTTTAGTATTAGACATACGTTGTATTGGTGGGACCATACCAAAAAAAAAAAACAATCGTCTGTATGATTAGTGGGCTCCAACCAAATCATGGGAATAGTAAATGGCATCGATGGTCTTCTGTGATTCAACCAGTCCAGCAGATTCGTGTAGCAGGTCTTACAACAGAAATGTGGAGTCCAAGTCTTATCTTCATCTCCGAATTTGCAGTATTTACCGAAATACAAATTGTAGGCTGTTCTTACAGGAGGGGAAACACAATTTGAGCACAAACATAACAAAGTTGTTAGCATTGTTAATGCATTTACGTGGCATTTTTTTTACCAAATCACTCAGAATTATAATTAAATGCCAACCTTGCCATAAACGAAAGTTTTATAAAGCCACAATCATGTCTGCACAAATGGACACCTCACAAAACAATGAATAAAGATATTTTGTGGCTGGTCTTGAACATTTCCCCCTTTCCTTACAACAAATAAACAAAGATAAGAAAAACTCAACATTTAACAGCTATGCAATATCATATAATAGGAAATTCTTCAAATTAACAATGCCCTGTAACTCAATTATATTTAGTCAATTACGATTTTTAACGACAGTTTCGCATTTAGGGGACCAATATGGACTAGAAATTGTATATATCACTCATGTCGCATTTTGGCTGTTTTGAATTTGAATTTGATTTTAAAATTGTGGGAACGTCAGCACTTAGGCTATTTTGCTCCCGTCACATTATACGGGGACCAGCCCCTTATCATTACAAAGAACAACTCTAACGTTGCATAATTAAAAATCTTAAAATGTTCTGACTTTCGTTAAAAGCTGAGGCTGTAAAGGGGCACTCAGCACACACAAGGACAAAAGAACAAGACAATACAAACAAAATTATACTGGCCATGGGGTCAGTCGCCAGAGCCTCGTTAGTCTTCAGTCCAGGATGTACTAACGTGGAAGTGAGGTTGACATTTGGGTGTACTACGTGGACGGTCACCCCGCATTTTGGCTGTTGACCAGTGTAATCATTCCATAGATGTCTCAATGCCATTCTTGATAATTAATACGTAATAACTGTATTTATACTCAAGATTGTATGATTAATATGTTTTCTTTATTTTATTTATAAACTGTTCTGTATGTCTTATGTAATCGATGCAATTTGTGACTGGATTGCATATGTATCTATTGCAATTGTAGTTGTATTGTCATTCTGTAATTTTGTAATTATCATACATGACAAGTCAAACGCTTGGGAGTGCGAAAGGCACAACTAAAACTAAACAGCTTAACAATTAGAAAAGACAATGGTCACTCATTTGGTTTTATGAATCTTCGATCCTGAATCATGGCTGGGTTAGAATAATTACCTGTCTATCTGAAGAGTGATGATTGATACAAGGTAACGTCGAATAAAATAAACGTAGTCCTCTATAGGCTTCGTTGCAGGTTGACCAAGACTAGCCTCACTCTCCTTCAAGTCCTTTCTCCAAGCTCCTCTCTCTCTCCTCAATCCAAATCAAAAGTCAGTCCCTTCTCAGTCTGTATCGCCTCTATATCACCCAGGCCATGGAGACCTTCCTCCATGCCGAATCGTGATTTTTACTACCTTTATTGCAAACAGCTGACTCCATAAGCTGATAGAACTTCCTATTTCCTGAATACATCAGGAAGTTTGTATAGCACAACACTGTCCATTATTTACATACCACAGAGGTTGAGACAACTGAAGTAAACAAGTGAATGCAATGGCCAACATGAAGCATCCAGAGAGAGTTAAATAAAATATAATCTTATGGATTAATACGTTATTATGTACGCCTTCTGTCATTGGAAAGGCCGAAATAGTCTACAAGCATACCAGAATGCTGCATCTAGAAATTGTGAATACTCTAACCATTTGAACCTTTTAAACCAGTCACTTTGCAAATATCGTCCATGAGCATTTCGGGGTAATGTTTCAGTTTTAGTTGTTTAATTTCCTCACCTGGTTTGGAAATGACCTTTACTTCTGTATGCAAAGATGTTTCTTTTGCGAATTATAAATTTATCCATGGTGCTGGGGAATCGTTAAAATCTCGCCACACCAAGGGCGAAACATTATTATATTACTCCCTCTGTCCCATAATTATAGCCCGGTATGCCAAAATGGTGACTTTTTATTTATGTTCTTTTGGATACTTGATCGGCCAATTTGTACTGATCCTTGAGTAATAACGTTGTATGACTCATTCCCGTGTTTAATTTCTTCTTCTGTATACACCAATGTCACAGTTTGCCTATCAGACAATTATTATGGGACAACAAGCAAAATTGTACCGGACAATAATTATGGGACAGAGGGATTATTCGCCAATAAAACCACTCACAATCACACGAATCACTTTTACAAAGATATGAAATACAGCAACACACGCTCAAACAAGAAACCTTCTTCACACGAATGAAGAACTTCTCACAGTGTCTTTGTCAATGTTTTTTTTTTTCGTTCGAACAGGGCATGGGCGAGCTCTTGCATTCCACCCCCAGTCAGGCAATAAAAACTCCCCTTCCCAAATTTGGGAGCGCTTACCTTTGATGCAGAAGGGAAGGGTCTGTTACAAGGAAAAGCCGAAACAGGGAGAACCAAGGGTGCATATATTGCTCGGGGAAGAACCTTATAAATTAGAGGTGTTCAACCCATGGCCCTAGAGTCAGAGGTAGCCCACAGAGCCCTTTGGAGTGACCCGTGCCCGTTTGAAAAAATAAGTACTTAACATAAAAACAGGATTAAGTAAATGGTATATGGCAGCATCTTACAGTTCTCAATAGCGTAGTGTAGCTCCTTGGCCCGCGAGCTTCATTGAAATTGCTATAACACCATTAAGCCTTGTTTCCATGATACGAAATGCTCAACATGCTGACCAAGGCAGAAATTTATTTTATTCTAAAACATAAACTAAACGTAACGTTTAAACTTTCTAGCAAGGTCTTCATCAGACGCTGTACCAAGTACATTTTTTTTTTGTGTACTTGGTACAGAGTCTGATGAAGACCTTGCTAGAAGGTTGAAACGTTGTTTAGTTTATGTAATACTAAAATAAAATAAATTTCTGTCTTTATCAGCATATTGAGTTTTGAAATTGTTATTGTGACCTGCACAGTTTGACGAGTTTAAGACCCCTGTTATAAATACTTCCCGCTAGTTAGACTTCGGTTCATAAGCAAGATGAACAATGTGATAGCTGCTCTTCGTGTTCTGTGAATTTATCCTCCTATCAAGTTATGAGCAAATAATATCCACTTGTCTACATTCCAATACACTGTGTGCCATCTAACACCGACCATGCAATCCTGAATAACATTTAGGCTTAACATTAATTCTAAAATTTAGATTTCATATTTTTCCTTTAGTATTGCTTTTCCACCATTTTTGGCTAATTGTGACGATAGAATGAGTGATGATATGTTGAAACTGATGATGGGGCACTCGCAAAGAACCCGTATTCGAAACCGTGATCATAGGATCATAGGATGCTGTGCTAACTACTCTACCACGCAGGTTGGTTTCTATACTTGATATGTATACAACTTTGCACAGTGAAATTTTAAGGGTGTATGTGGTGACGCTTCCCGAAAAGTTGGGAAGTTCTTGAATTCTTATAGCATCTGGTGACCTCCAAATCAAAGTTCTTCTGTTACAGTTGAAACACCTAAGTCCTTCACGCACACTGCCACGGCTTCCAAAGTACAGAGATAGTATGTTGCTCACGTTGTAGTGTGGGCCCTCTTTATTGGACTCGGGAAGATTTAAGGTTTCTTGACATTTTCTTCTTCATCTTCTTCCACCATCCACTTTGAGTTTGTATCCTGCAGAGTGGTCTTCTTGTTTCCAGATCAGACATCACGTCCTCCACACTTGAACTCATGTTTCAATATCGAGACATTTTAACACTTTCTCTACGCTAAGAAATTACTTCACTTGTGATAAACATTAGGCTAGTATGATTTCGAAAGCATTAGAGGGCATGCATCATCAGGAGCCAGCTACAATAAGATTCACAAAAAAAGCACTAAGTTGATCCATCCGTTAGTGCACCCTGGACTGAAGACTAACAAGGCTCTGGCGACTGACCCCATGGCCAGTATAATTTTGTTTGTATTGTCCTGTTGTCCTTCTGTGAGCTGAGTGTCCGTTAACAGCCTCAGCTTTTAACAGAAGTCAGAACATTTTAAGATTTTTAATTATGCAACGTTAGAGTTGTTCTTTGTAATGATAAGGGGCTGGCCCCCGTATAATGTGACGGAAGCAAAATAGCCTAAGTGCTGACGCTCCCACAATTTTAAACTCAAATTCAAAATTCAGTTGATCCATCAAGCGTAGGGGCCAATTAGTCCGGTAGCCACCTAATTGTAATTGCATCTACTTGAAGTAATACAAAATTTGCGTTTATTTATGCAAGTAGAACAAGTGGGCCGATTCTCCGCCATCAAATGGTGAATTTTCGTCAAATGGTGAGGGGTCCTCAGCGTAGCCTTCTACGATGTATTTTTGAGGGCCCATGGCCTTTTACGATGTGTTAAGACGCGTCCAAGGGCCCACAGACTCTTGGCTTAGCATCGAATAGTCCCTCGGCGTACCCTTCCACGATGTGTTTTTGAGGAAAGACGTAGCCGTTGGCGATGTGTTTAAATAAAACCTCGTGGGCCCTTCCTTCTCGTAGCCTTGTGGGCACCTTTGGGCGTAGCTTTTTACAATGTTGAGTTCGAGGGTCCGTAAGAGGGGCCTTTTGGACTCAACCTTTCACGATGCGTTTTTTTTAGAAGCCCATATGCTTTTTACAATGTGTTCTCAAAGGAGGTCCTGGCGAGGCACAGTGGGGCTCTTTGGGCGTAGCTTTCAGTTGGCAACACTTACTCGATCATGTACAATCTATTACGAACTAAACTAACCTCACCCACTCACCCACATATAGCCTTACAGAGTAAGACAGCTGTAGTTAAGGTATAGCCATAAATAGTTGACATGTTGCAATAACAACCAAATCAGTGTTGCCAACTGATGTTACCATAGCAACCGAAAGAACCACGATCGATGCCTAAATGGCATCCGGCGGTACTGTTTTTTGAACTTGTGAAACATCTATCTCCAAAGCGCTTAGGCTTAGTCAAAACTAGTTTTTGAATTCTCGTTGTATGACTCGATGTACTTATAACCTGCATGCAGTCAATGTTCGGAATTCCAAAATGGCTTCCGCATGAAGGGGTTAGACGAAATCTGGTTTCAGATTTGTAATGTACACTCGCATGTGAGTAAAAATCTCAACGCAACAATTTCTAATACCTTCCGAACGAATGCTCGGAGAGAGCTAGGATTTATTGTTGTTATTATTGTACTCAGCGTATAGCCCATGTGTTTACATCTGTATATTAGAATTGTTCGGTCACCCTCTCGTTCTACGAAAGTTTTATCTGCGATGAGGATGACGCTGCACAAGGTGTCGAGGGGCAGGGCATCGTATCGTGGAACTCGCCCACAATCTTGATGTTTGGTGCAATGATTGACCACCACCTGCTTCCTCTTCGACGTGTTGATGACGAACATGGGCCTGCGAGCTAGGAACTCGTTGGGGGTGTAGTACGCGTCCACATTATCGGCTGTCGCTCTCTTACAGGCTGTGTACGCATCCTAGTTTCGCCCCCTCCATGTAGGACTGCCTTGACGGGGCGAGGGGGCTTAGTAGGGAGGCCATTTTCATCTCATCATTTCACCCATTCTTCACATCCATATCTCACGTTTTCACCATTCCATCACGTCATTCATCTCCATATTTTTGACCTCCCTATAAGTAAGGTAGGGAGGCCATTTTCATATCATTTCACTCATTCCTCACATCCATATTTCATGTTTTCACCATTTCATCACGTCATTCATCTCCATATCTTTGACCTCCCTATAACTAAGGGTCCTGCGAGAGGAATGAATGAATGAATGAATTAAAATTTCTGGGTGCGTCGGCACGTAAGGCCATTTCGCACCCTTCTATGTATACGGGGAAATGTCCCCTTATCTAAAATTCTGACTTAAAATTGAAAAAAGGGGTGTAGATTGCCCCTTAAGAAAAAATAAAAGTGCAAGGTTGTAAAGAGACCTGCACGACACAAACACGACACATTAAAAAGCCAGAAGAAAAAAACTAAAAAACCTCCTTACAGACGGTGGAAGAGTCCAGCTCTTTGCAAAAAACTAAAAACATTTGTTAAAATACTACTGTCATCACCCAAGAGCGATGACAAACAGCCAGAAAGGTTAAAAGTCTACCGGAGGTAAGCAAGATCGACACATTCAACGAGAATGTGTCGAATGCTTAATAAAACATTGCAAACACGACACAACGGAGGGTCCAGCCCTTGGAGCAGGTGACCATACGTAAGACGGCTGTGTCCTAGACGCATGCGGGTAAGAATAACTTCTTCTCGCCGAGAGGGACGGGACGAGGAACGCCAAGCACCTATGGTGGGCTTAACAGCGTGAAGCTTGTTCCCCGTTTCCGCATCCCACTCGGCCTGCCAAGAAGGCAAACACGAAACACATTCCGCAGGTCGCTAGCTGGCAATATGTGGACGAGAACGTCGCCATCTGCATCAGCAGACTTGGCGGCAGCATCAGCTGCTTCGTTCCCCTGGATGCCAACGTGGCTAGGGACCCAACAGAAGTGTACATCCGCGCTGGCAGATAAGGACACAAGCCGTCTAAATATGCGTTGCACTACCGGATGCCGGGAATACGGCGAATCCAGAGACTGCAACACGCTGGTCGAATCGCAGCACACAAGGACTTTCTTCAGCCCATTCACGTCTGCAAAGTCCAGTGCCTTTAGAATGGCGTACAACTCTGCCGTGTAGATGGAACAGGCAGGATGTAGCGAGTAACTGGAACTTTGAGAGTCTAGGACGAAGGCGCAACCAACAGATTCCACTGTCTTGGACCCATCCGTGTAAAACACATTAAAATTGGGGTGCTTCGCACGAAGTTCTAAAAACCGTTGCTGGTATACAACCATTGGTGCTTCTGACTTTGGAAGGGCAGTCAGAGCGAAATCGATTGAGGGTGCAGGAAATTCCCAGGTCTGGAGAGGCGGAATGAGTGGAGAGACGCCAGGAAGATCACTGTCAACACCAAGTGCTGACAGGATCTCGTCTGCACGAACACCAAATGGTCTAGTGACACTAGAGTGGAGCCGATACCTTGCCAGCCTACTCTCGTCGGAGATGGTGTCAAATGAAGGATGTGAAGGCATCAGCGAAGATGGAGGAAGTAGTTCACTAAAAGCCGCTGTCTTCGCAGAGACAGCGACGGCTCAGATGTCTCTACGTACAAACTGGCGACTGGACTGGTCCGGAAGGCACCAGAGCACACACGTATACCAGCATGGTGGACGGTGTCTAGGATGCGAAGTCTAGATGGGCGGGCAGAAGAATACACAACACATCCATAATCAAGCTTCGACCTTATAAGTGCACGGTACATGCGAAGCAGTACCGTGCTATCAGCACCCCAAGAAGTATGAGATGAAACGCGTAAAAGGTTGAGAACTCGAAGACAAGAGAACTTTAACTGGCGAAGGTGAGGTAGCAGTGTTAATTTCTTATCGAAAATGAGGCCCAGGAAGCGAACCTCATTCACGAAGCACACGGGAGATTTCCCCATGTACAGGTCAGGATCTAAATGACATGTACGCTGACGACAAAAGTGAACACACACGGATTTCTCGGATGAGAAGGTGAAACCTGTTTGGGAGGACCACTCAACCAAACGGTTTATCGTCAGTTGGAGTTGACGAGAAGCTGACGCGAGATTCCGTGAGCGACAAAAGATCGTGAGGTCGTCTACATAGAGGAGGCCATGTATAGGGGAAAGAATGTTTGCCATAACACTGTTCACTGCTATGGCAAACAGAGTCACACCTAATACGCTGCCCTGCGGAACACCGTTTTCTAGGTCGTGACGATCTGAAAAAGAGTTCCCAACACGTACGCGGAAAAAGCGATCTGATAAAAAGTTTTGAATAAAATACGCCATATGACCACGGACGCCTCAAGAATGGAGCTGCTTTAGGATTCCTAAGCGCCACGTTGTGTCATATGCCTTTTGGAGGTCCAAGAAAACTGCAATTAAATGTTCCTTGTTGAGGAATGCATCCTGGATATGTGTCTCTAGCTGAACCAGATGGTCCAGTGTGGAACGGTTGGAGCGCAAGTCACATTGAAAATTACTTATCAATGAGTTTTCCTCCAAAAACCAGGTGAGAGGCTTGTTGATCATACGTTCCATCAACTTGCACACACAGCTAGTTAAGGCAATAGGCCTATAACTAAAGGCTGCGGTGCGTTGTTTACCTGGCATCAGGATGGGAACAATAATAACTTCTTTCCAGGAAGGGGGGAAAGAGTCCTCCAACAAAAGCCTGTTGAATACCGCCAGAAGGAAATTTCTTTCTCCAATGGGCAGATGACGAAGCATCTCATAGTGGATCTTGTGCACTCCAGGAGCTGTATTCTTAGAATCTCAAAGTGCCTGATCGAACTCCCGTTCAGTGAATGGAGAGTTGTATGGCTCGGTGTTATGACTTCGAAAAACGAGAGGGCGTCGTTCCTGACGGTCCTTCTCACGGAAACGTGGTTCATAATTTACAGAGCTAGACGCACCAGAAAACTGTGTGACCAAGATATTAGCTATGTCTCCGGAATCGGTGTACAACGTCCCGTCGTGCTCCAGAACGCTCAGAGGAGTAGATGCACCCCCTGGATGCGACGTACTTTGATCCAAACGGCTTTCGACGAAGCCTGCTTCGTCAGAGAAGACACGTATTGGACCCAGCACGCCTTCTTACTGGCTCGATTGAGCCGACTGGCACGTTTAATGCGGAACTGCTCGAGGTTTGCGGCAGTGTGGTTCCTATTAAATCGATCTAGGGCATGATTGCGGTCCTTAATGGCTGCACTGATCTCCGCAGTCCACCATGGGACTAGGCGTCGCCTCGCAGGTCCACTGGGATGTGGAATGGAGGTGCGTGCAGCATCATGCACTCTTGTCACAAATATATCTAAGGCGTCGATTGGTGGTAAAGTCGACGCAAGATCGACTTCAAGGTCTACTGCACGCTCGAATGCAACCCAGTCTGAGATGCCAGGGAGGGTGTTTTTCACGTGAGTGCTAAAGATGTTCCAGAGTAAGAAAGAGTGGGAAGTGATCACTCCCACAGAGATCAGGGTGAACGCTCCAAGATGTGGTAGGAGCAAGGCTGGGACTGCAGAAGGACAAGTCCAACGCAGAGTGTGTGCCTGAGGAAGGACTGAAATATGTGGGAGTCCCATCATTCAGCAACGTTAAACCTGATGCCTCACGGAATTGATCTACAATTTGACCCCGGGGCTCTGTACGAACGGAGCCCCACAAACGATGGTAGGAATTAAAATCGCCCAAAAGAACTACAGGAAACGGATGTTGCTCGAATATGGAAAGGAGGCCCTCAAGAGAGAATCGCTCCTCCCTTGTGATGTAGACACTGCAAACGGATATAGGCTGTGGTAGATGTACCCGCACGGCGACAGCTTGGAGGGGGGTGGTGAGAAAGATTGGCGTTGAGTGTATATCTCGAACACCGATTGCAACACCACCGTGTGCACGACGACCCTCAGAAAGCTTGTCGGTGCGGTAAAGCGTGTATCCGTTCAAAATCACGGATTTAGTTGGACGAAAATGTGTCTCTTGGAGACATATAATGGCAGGGTCAAATTGAGATATAAGACTTTGCAGTTCCTCGAGATGCGTTCGGAAACCGTTAAGGTTCCATTGGAGACAATAAGCCATATCTGTAGGTAAGATTGTTACCTTTTAAGGCGTACTCTATTTTTAGGCCCTGTCACGTTGATAAATTCTTCATCCGCGGCTTCGTCCTGTATCATGTCCTTGGGCAATTACACAGAGGGCGAAGGGGATGAAGAAGGGGGAGTGGGGGCGGGTGCTTTGACCGCCCGCCGGGCAGCTTTCAGCTGTGCCTTAAGTTTCAGGGTGGTAGCTGCCACCCTGACTGGAGAGCTAGTAGACTTCAGAAAATATTCCTTTGTATGCACCTGCTTGATCTTCCTCTCTGTGGTGCGAGGAGTGGTTTCGGGTTTCCTCGAAGCAGGGAATCGTTGGTGTTTGAGTTGACACGTCGCTGGTTTGTACCCCTACACTGCGAAGGGTAAGAGCAGCTGCAGCAACTGTAGCGAATGGCACAGGTAAAGTGGTGCGTATACTTTTCCGGAGACGTTGTTTTGCTTCGCCAGCAGAGATTTTCTGTGACGACCAACTCTCTGTTGCGATGCCAGACTGGGTGCTCGCCTTGGCAATTAATGCATTTGGGACCTGAAGAACAAGGTTCGGTCCCATGATCAGGCAGACTACACTTACCACAAAGGGCGGTAGTGGCCTTGCATGAAGGCTGAGTGTGCCCAAAGTGCTGGCATTTGAAACATCGCATCGGTTTAGGGATGTATGGCCGGAATTTTAGTCTCAAATATCCAGCCCGTACAATATCTGGGAGAGTGGTCGTTTGGAACGTTAGTATAATCGAAGCAGTTGGCACAAGATCTCCGGATTTTCGCGTCTTGATTCGCTGCACTGCGGTGACATGTTTTTCTGAGAGTGCTTCCTCCTCAGCATTTAGCAGATCCCAGTGGCGAATCACACCTTTATTACTGTTAAGTTGACGATGGGGTTCAACATTAACAGTGAAGTCGCCCAAAGATCGTAACTTTAAAAGGTTGTTGGTCTGGCGATCTGTGCTGGTCTGGATAAGTAGACTCCCGTTTCTCAGCTTCTTTATTTCTGGAACATCTGAACCAGCGGCGTAGTCTAGCTTTTTCTTGATAAGGAATGGTGACAAGTCCTACAATGTAGCAGCTCCGTGTTTCTTTGTTGTTGCAGAAACATCGTTACTATCGGTCTTCTCAACAATACTGATAACAAGGTAACGTGGCACGTTACTTGTCTTTTCCACTAACTGAAGCGGGCTCGAAGGCCGCGCTCGTTTTCGGGGTTTCCCCCCGTTTGAGTTGTTTTTTGTACCCATATACAAAATGTGTTTATTGTGGAGGGTCCATATATTGTCGCCTCGACATGCCCTCTATGCCGAGGAAAGCCTACCCCCAAAAATGGAGGCTACTCGAGGACCAAACCGAAATCCCCGAGGCCACGTTCTCGACTGCACCTACCCCTGCAGCCAACACTGTCCCATCGGCACGTGCAACTCACACCTTGGGATAGGTTTTTTTTATCGAGGTTGTCTCCTCTAGCAGGACCCTTAGTTGTAGGGAGGTCAAAGATATGGAGATGAATGACGTGATGGAATGGTGAAAACGTGAGATATGGATGTGAAGAATGAGTGGAAGGATGAGATGAAAATGACCTCCCTACCTTACTTATAGGGAGGTCGGAGATATGGAAGATGCATGTTGTGATGGAATGGTGAAAACGTGAGATATGGATGTGAAGAATGGATGATTTTTTATTTTGATTTTGAATTTAAAATTTTGGGAGCGTCAGCACTTTGGCTATTTTGCTCCCGTCACATTATACGGGGGCCAGCCCCTTATTACAAATAACAACTCTTAGCGTTGCATAACTAAAAATGTTAAAATGTTTTGACTTCTGTTAAAAGCCGAGGCCGTAAACGTCACTCAGCACACACAAGGACAACACACACAAAATTATACTGGCCATAGCGCCAGTCGCCAGAGCCTCATTAGTCTTTAGTCCAGGGTGCACTACGTGAAAGTGAGGTTGACTTTTGGGCGCCTATGTGGAAGGTCACCCCTTACACTCCAAGAATGGATGAAATGATGAGATGAAAATGGCCTCCCTACAAAGCCACCTCGCCCCGTCAAGGCAGTCCTACATGGAGGGCGAGCAACTTAAAGGAACAATGTGCACTTTCATCCCATTCCCACTTTTTGTCCCATTCCCACTTTGTCTTTTTTCAATAACTTGTTCAGGGAATGTGTCTGATGGCATAATCTTTAACATATTTTGATAGCCAATTCAAACTTCCCAAGACTTTCTGCAGTTGCTTGATATTGCAAGGGACATAAGTCTTTTATTTCTTGAACATACGTGGGAGATTTCTCATAATCCTGTGCACTGATAGAATGCCCTAAAAATTCCATCTTGACTAGACAAGGCTTACATTTGTCTAGTCTCAGTGTCATTTTGGCATCTCGTAACTTGTCAAAAATAAGTTTCATGTGAAAAGATGTTCTTAATAAGACATACTTTCGACAATTACATCGTCTACATAACATACTGTAAAAGATCCTGCACCTTCCCATGGTTCGTGCCAGAGCATTATTGAAAGTAGATGTTCCATTGATTGATCCGAACATTACCCTTGTGAACTGGTAAAATTTTCCCTGAAAACTAAAAGCCGTATACTTTCTTGCTTTGGGGTCTAAGGGGACCTGCCAGAAAGCATTACCAAATCTAGGGAGGACAAACATTGACATCCATGGAAACTCATTAAGAGTTCATTTAGGATATAATTGCTCACGCTTGACATGTTTGTTGATATTTCCTTGGTCTAAGCAGAGACGAATGTCTCCTCCAGGCTTGACTACAACTAGGAGAGGACATAAGTACTCTTATTCAGAATATTCATTAATGCCTAATTTGAACATTTGTTGTATTTGCCTGTCATATATCCCTATATGATAATGGTATTGGATAGTATTTATTAACTATTGGTGTGGAAGTATCAAGTTCCATTGTGTGTATACTTGTTACAGAGACCTGGTACTCCAGAAAACAATGTTTTATATTGTTTTAACAACTGAAATAAAGCTATCCTTTGGACTCATTTAAATTTTCACACTATACTCTTTCCCACAAGTCTTCATCAGAAGGCTGAGAGGATGACTGTGTTGATATGTTAGTTATAACTCCATTAAGCCTTGTTTCCATGATTATGAAAAACTAAATATGCTGACCAAGGCAGTAATTTATTTTATTAAAAACATAAACTAACGTAACGTTTCAACCTTCTAGCAAGGTCTTCTTCAGACTCTGTATCAAGTACAAAAGTAACCAGATACAACAAGAAGGGTAATATATATACACAAACATTACTCCCTCCAGACTATTTAGAAAGTTGTTAGGAACTTTCCAGCAGATGACTTTCACTTTCCAACTTTACTTTCACCTAAAAGGCTAAACACAATTACTTCCATATAGAATGTGGTTGGACTTTTTAATCTCACGCTCTTTTCCCTTCATTTTTCTTCCTTCTCCTCTCCTCTTTTTCTCTTGTCCTTTCCACTCTTTCCAACATCTTCTTCCATTCTTTGTTTAACTTCAGTCCCCCATTCCAGTTCATTGTGTCTTCTTCGCCTTTCTTCTCTATTTCCTTGGCTTCCTTCCATTTTCTCACTAGCATTCTCTTCTCCCTTCCTATTTGCTTAGCCTCATCCCACTATGTCATGTCCTGTTTCTCTCGTGTGTTTAAATATTGCATTTCTCTCTCTCTTAAGTCGTACATCATCCCTATGTTGTTTCAACCTGTCTTTCAGCCTTTTTTTCGTTTCTCCTATGTACACACTCTGACATTCTTTACATTTTACTTCGTAGATAATCCCTTCTTCTTCCTCTTCTCTGTTTTCCTTTTTCTTGTTAGCATTCCTCGCTATTCCTAAGATGCTTCTCCCTCCCTTCCTGTAAGTTTTAATTCCTGCTTTCCTAAGCACTTTGCATATCTTTTGTGTGGTCTTCCCCATACTCCTTATTCCAAACCTTCTCTCCTCTTTTTCTTTCTCTTCCAATTCTCCCCTGCCCGTTTTCTTACTTCTTCTGTTTATGTCCAGTCTATCCTGCTTCTCATAGCCATTCTTTTCCAGCTGTTTCCATAGGCTATTTATTTTGCCTTCTTTTTCACATTCTTTCATGCATATTTTCTTGATTCTGTCCTCCATATTTTTTATAAAATTTATTTTTGTCACCTCACTTACATCACTTCTTTTGTGGCAGAATACCCCTGCTGCACACTTCTTCTGATGCCAAGCGGTTTCAATTTCTTGTCCTCTTTTCCTTTTCATCAATATATCTAGATAGCTTAACTTTTCTTCTTCTATTTCAAGTTCCAATAATATCCCTCTTTCTTCATCTTGAATTTCTTTGGCAAAAATGTCAAGCTGCCTCTTCGTTCCCTTCCATAAGCCAAAACAGTCGTCCACATATCTGCAAAACAGAATCATTTTGTCACATCCCTTTTCTATCACTTTCTTTTCCCATTCATTCATAACCAATTCAGCCAATGCTGGGCTTAGACTGGAACCTATATTTAGTCCTTCACTCATTAACATTATTTTATCTCCCATTATACTGTAACCGTTATTCCAAATGGTTTCCAGCGTCTTCACTACCCTTTCACTATCCCATTCTCCTATAATTTCTTGTCCCATTCTCTTTTTAATAATGTCCAAAACGTGTCCCCTCTTGATGCTCGGGAACATACTTTTCACGTCTAAGCTAAACATTGTCGTCTTCATCTCATTTAACTTAAGTCCTTTTATGAGGTCTACTACTTGTTCACTGTTCTTAACTGCTCTGCTTTCTTGCTGTGTTACTAACACGTCAATAACTTTCTTTAATTTCTTTTCTAAGGGTTCCAAAATATTGTTTCTGCAGTTCATTACTGGTCTTAACTTTATCTCCTCTTTGTGTATCTTTGGAAAGCCTTTCAAACTTGGTAGTCTTCCTGTCTCCTTTATGCATTTCTTGAATCCACTCCTCCTACAGTCTTTAATGATTCTTTCTTTTATAGTTTGTTCTTCACCTGTTCCACAAATCTCCTCATATCCATTTTCTTTTAGGTCTTCAAACTTCCTCTCGTACCATTTTCTTTCCATCACGTACCATTCTCTTTCCATCACCACAATTGCTCCACCTTTATCTGCCTGCTCTATCACCACATCATTTCTTGTTTTGATTTTCTTCATCCCTTCCCTTTCTTTTTGACTCAAATTATCTACTTTTCCTTGTTTTCCCATTTCTCTCTTCAGTATGGCTGCTGTTCTTCTTCTAATCTTGTCTCTTTCTGGTTCTTCTTTTATATGGAGCACTGCTTCTTCAATGTCATATATAACTTCCTCATAATCTACATTTCTTTCTTTAACTTTGAAACCTCTGCCTAGTTTTAAAAAAGCTTCCTCTTCTTTTGTTAGATCTACATTCCCTGTTACCACAACTCTTCTTCTGGTATCCTCTTCTTCTTCCTCTTCTCCTCTTTCTTCTTTCCATCCTAGTCCCTCTCCTTTCTTCTTCAATTTTATTTTCATTTTCTCTCTAAATTTCTCCTGCCAGATTTTCATTTCATGAAATGCATATTCTCTCGTAAAAATGGTGAGACCATCTTCAATAGCTTTTTCAATTCTTGTCAGGTTCTCCTTTATTATCTTTATCTCCTTTCTTCTTGCCCTTATTTCATTCCATATCAGTTCTTTTTCCATTTTCTGAACCAATATCCTCCATCTCCTGGTGTTGCAAACCACTCCCTTCTTACTTATTTTTAATCCTTTAGGCGCTGTGCCTCTCTCCAAACATTTTCTCAGAAACTTCTCTTGTTCGTCTTTGTGTATTTCTTTCCTCTTCAAGTCTTTCCAGTTGTTAATTTTCCTCATCAGCCTTGGAAAATGTCCAATTATAACTCCATTAAGCCTTGTTTCCATGATTATGAAAAACTAAATATGCTGACCAAGGCAGTAATTTATTTTATTAAAAACATAAACTAACGTAACGTTTCAACCTTCTAGCAAGGTCTTCTTCAGACTCTGTATCAAGTACAAAAGTAACCAGATACAACAAGAAGGGTAATATATATACACAAACATTACTCCCTCCAGACTATTTAGAAAGTTGTTAGGAACTTTCCAGCAGATGACTTTCACTTTCCAACTTTACTTTCACCTAAAAGGCTAAACACAATTACTTCCATATAGAATGTGGTTGGACTTTTTAATCTCACGCTCTTTTCCCTTCATTTTTCTTCCTTCTCCTCTCCTCTTTTTCTCTTGTCCTTTCCACTCTTTCCAACATCTTCTTCCATTCTTTGTTTAACTTCAGTCCCCCATTCCAGTTCATTGTGTCTTCTTCGCCTTTCTTCTCTATTTCCTTGGCTTCCTTCCATTTTCTCACTAGCATTCTCTTCTCCCTTCCTATTTGCTTAGCCTCATCCCACTCTATGTCATGTCCTGTTTCTCTCGTGTGTTTAAATATTGCATTTCTCTCTCTCTTAAGTCGTACATCATCCCTATGTTGTTTCAACCTGTCTTTCAGCCTTTTTTTCGTTTCTCCTATGTACACACTCTGACATTCTTTACATTTTACTTCGTAGATAATCCCTTCTTCTTCCTCTTCTCTGTTTTCCTTTTTCTTGTTAGCATTCCTCGCTATTCCTAAGATGCTTCTCCCTCCCTTCCCGTAAGTTTTAATTCCTGCTTTCCTAAGCACTTTGCATATCTTTTGTGTGGTCTTCCCCATACTCCTTATTCCAAACCTTCTCTCCTCTTTTTCTTTCTCTTCCAATTCTCCCCTGCCCGTTTTCTTACTTCTTCTGTTTATATCCAGTCTATCCTGCTTCTCATAGCCATTCTTTTCCAGCTGTTTCCATAAACTATTTATTTTGCCTTCTTTTTCACATTGTTTCATGCATATTTTCTTGATTCTGTCCTCCATATTTTTTATAAAATTTATTTTTGTCACCTCACTTACATCACTTCTTTTGTGGCAGAATACCCCTGCTGCACACTTCTTCTGATGCCAAGAGGTTTCAAAGTTAAAGAAAGAAATGTAGATTATGAGGAAGTTATATATGACATTGAAGAAGCAGTGCTCCATATAAAAGAAGAACCAGAAAGAGACAAGATTAGAAGAAGAACAGCAGCCATACTGAAGAGAGAAATGGGAAAACAAGGAAAAGTAGATAATTTGAGTCAAAAAGAAAGGGAAGGGATGAAGAAAATCAAAACAAGAAATGATGTGGTGATAGAGCAGGCAGATAAAGGTGGAGCAATTGTGGTGATGGAAAGAGAATGGTACGAGAGGAAGTTTGAAGACCTAAAAGAAAACGGATATGAGGAGATTTGTGGAACAGGTGAAGAACAAACTATAAAAGAAAGAATCATTAAAGACTGTAGGAGGAGTGGATTCAAGAAATGCATAAAGGAGACAGGAAGACTACCAAGTTTGAAAGCCTTTCCAAAGATACACAAAGAGGAGATAAAGTTAAGACCAGTAATGAACTGGAAAAACAATATTTTGGAACCCTTAGAAAAGAAATTAAAGAAAGTTATTGACGTGTTAGTAACACAGCAAGAAAGCAGAGCAGTTAAGAACAGTGAACAAGTAGTAGACCTCATAAAAGGACTTAAGTTAAATGAGATGAAGACGACAATGTTTAGCTTAGACGTGAAAAGTATGTTCCCGAGCATCAAGAGGGGACACGTTTTGGACATTATTAAAAAGAGAATGGGACAAGAAATTATAGGAGAATGAGATAGTGAAAGGGTAGTGAAGGCGCTGGAAACCATTTGGAATAACGGTTACAGTATAATGGGAGATAAAATAATGTTAATGAGTGAAGGACTAGATATAGGTTCCAGTCTAAGCCCAGCATTGGCTGAATTGGTTATGAATGAATGGGAAAAGAAAGTGATAGAAAAGGGATGTGACAAAATGATTCTGTTTTGCAGATATGTGGACGACTGTTTTGGCATATGGAAGGGAACGAAGAGGCAGCTTGATATTTTTGCCAAAGAAATTCAAGATGAAGAAAGAGGGATATTATTGGAACTTGAAATAGAAGAAGAAGACAAGTTAAGCTATCTAGATATATTGATGAAAAGGAAAAGAGGACAAGAAATTGAAACCGCTTGGCATCAGAAGAAGTGTGCAGCAGGGGTATTCTGCCACAAAAGAAGTGATGTAAGTGAGGTGACAAAAATAAATTTTATAAAAAATATGGAGGACAGAATCAAGAAAATATGCATGAAAGAATGTGAAAAAGAAGGCAAAATAAATAGCCTATGGAAACAGCTGGAAAAGAATGGCTATGAGAAGCAGGATAGACTGGACATAAACAGAAGAAGTAAGAAAACGGGCAGGGGAGAATTGGAAGAGAAAGAAAAAGAGGAGAGAAGGTTTCGAATAAGGAGCATGGGGAAGACCACAGAAAAGATATGCAAAGTGCTTAGGAAAGCAGGAATTAAAACTTACAGGAAGGGAGGGAGAAGCATCTTAGGAATAGCGAGGAATGCTAACAAGAAAAAGGAAAACAGAGAAGAGGAAGAAGAAGGGATTATCTACGAAGTAAAATGTAAAGAATGTCAGAGTGTGTACATAGGAGAAACAAAAAAAGGCTGAAAGACAGGTTGAAACAACATAGGGATGATGTACGACTTAAGAGAGAGAGAAATGCAATATTTAAACACACGAGAGAAACAGGACATGACATAGAGTGGGATGAGGCTAAGCAAATAGGAAGGGAGAAGAGAATGCTAGTGAGAAAATGGAAGGAAGCCAAGGAAATAGAGAAGAAAGGCGAAGAAGACACAATGAACTGGAATGGGGGACTGAAGTTAAACAAAGAATGGAAGAAGATGTTGGAAAGAGTGGAAAGGACAAGAGAAAAAGAGGAGAGGAGAAGGAAGAAAAATGAAGGGAAAAGAGCGTGAGATTAAAAAGTCCAACCACATTCTATATGGAAGTAATTGTGTTTAGCCTTTTAGGTGAAAGTAAAGTTGGAAAGTGAAAGTCATCTGCTGGAAAGTTCCTAACAACTTTCTAAATAGTCTGGAGGGAGTAATGTTTGTGTATATATATTACCCTTCTTGTTGTATCTGGTTACTTTTGTACTTGATACAGAGTCTGAAGAAGACCTTGCTAGAAGGTTGAAACGTTACGTTAGTTTATGTTTTTAATAAAATAAATTACTGCCTTGGTCAGCATATTTAGTTTTTCATAATCATGGAAACAAGGCTTAATGGAGTTATAATTGGACATTTTCCAAGGCTGATGAGGAAAATTAACAACTGGAAAGACTTGAAGAGGAAAGAAATACACAAAGACGAACAAGAGAAGTTTCTGAGAAAATGTTTGGAGAGAGGCACAGCGCCTAAAGGATTAAAAATAAGTAAGAAGGGAGTGGTTTGCAACACCAGGAGATGGAGGATATTGGTTCAGAAAATGGAAAAAGAACTGATATGGAATGAAATAAGGGCAAGAAGAAAGGAGATAAAGATAATAAAGGAGAACCTGACAAGAATTGAAAAAGCTATTGAAGATGGTCTCACCATTTTTACGAGAGAATATGCATTTCATGAAATGAAAATCTGGCAGGAGAAATTTAGAGAGAAAATGAAAATAAAATTGAAGAAGAAAGGAGAGGGACTAGGATGGAAAGAAGAAAGAGGAGAAGAGGAAGAAGAAGAGGATACCAGAAGAAGAGTTGTGGTAATAGGGAATGTAGATCTAACAAAAGAAGAGGAAGCTTTTTTAAAACTAGGCAGAGGTTTCAAAGTTAAAGAAAGAAATGTAGATTATGAGGAAGTTATATATGACATTGAAGAAGCAGTGCTCCATATAAAAGAAGAACCAGAAAGAGACAAGATTAGAAGAAGAACAGCAGCCATACTGAAGAAAGAAATGGGAAAACAAGGAAAAGTAGATAATTTGAGTCAAAAAGAAAGGGAAGGGATGAAGAAAATCAAAACAAGAAATGATGTGGTGATAGAGCAGGCAGATAAAGGTGGAGCAATTGTGGTGATGGAAAGAGAATGGTACGTGATGGAAAGAAAATGGTACGAGAGGAAGTTTGAAGACCTAAAAGAAAATGGATATGAGGAGATTTGTGGAACAGGTGAAGAACAAACTATAAAAGAAAGAATCATTAAAGACTGTAGGAGGAGTGGATTCAAGAAATGCATAAAGGAGACAGGAAGACTACCAAGTTTGAAAGGCTTTCCAAAGATACACAAAGAGGAGATAAAGTTAAGACCAGTAATGAACTGCAGAAACAATATTTTGGAACCCTTAGAAAAGAAATTAAAGAAAGTTATTGACGTGTTAGTAACACAGCAAGAAAGCAGAGCAGTTAAGAACAGTAAACAAGTAGTAGACCTCATAAAAGGACTTAAGTTAAATGAGATGAAGACGACAATGTTTAGCTTAGACGTGAAAAGTATGTTCCCGAGCATCAAGAGGGGACACGTTTTGGACATTATTAAAAAGAGAATGGGACAAGAAATTATAGGAGAATGGGATAGTGAAAGGGTAGTGAAGACGCTGGAAACCATTTGGAATAACGGTTACAGTATAATGGGAGATAAAATAATGTTAATGAGTGAAGGACTAAATATAGGTTCCAGTCTAAGCCCAGCATTGGCTGAATTGGTTATGAATGAATGGGAAAAGAAAGTGATAGAAAAGGGATGTGACAAAATGATTCTGTTTTGCAGATATGTGGACGACTGTTTTGGCATATGGAAGGGAACGAAGAGGCAGCTTGATATTTTTGCCAAAGAAATTCAAGATGAAGAAAGAGGGATATTATTGGAACTTGAAATAGAAGAAGAAGACAAGTTAAGCTATCTAGATATATTGATGAAAAGGAAAAGAGGACAAGAAATTGAAACCGCTTGTCATCAGAAGAAGTGTGCAGCAGGGGTATTCTGCCACAAAAGAAGTGATGTAAGTGAGGTGACAAAAATAAATTTTATAAAAAATATGGAGGACAGAATCAAGAAAATATGCATGAAAGAATGTGAAAAAGAAGGCAAAATAAATAGTTTATGGAAACAGCTGGAAAAGAATGGCTATGAGAAGCAGGATAGACTGGACATAAACAGAAGAAGTAAGAAAACGGGCAGGGGAGAATTGGAAGAGAAAGAAAAAGAGGAGAGAAGGTTTGGAATAAGGAGTATGGGGAAGACCACACAAAAGATATGCAAAGTGCTTAGGAAAGCAGGAATTAAAACTTACAGGAAGGGAGGGAGAAGCATCTTAGGAATAGCGAGGAATGCTAACAAGAAAAAGGAAAACAGAGAAGAGGAAGAAGAAGGGATTATCTACGAAGTAAAATGTAAAGAATGTCAGAGTGTGTACATAGGAGAAACGAAAAAAAAGGCTGAAAGACAGGTTGAAACAACATAGGGATGATGTACGACTTAAGAGAGAGAGAAATGCAATATTTAAACACACGAGAGAAACAGGACATGACATAGAGTGGGATGAGGCTAAGCAAATAGGAAGGGAGAAGAGAATGCTAGTGAGAAAATGGAAGGAAGCCAAGGAAATAGAGAAGAAAGGCGAAGAAGACACAATGAACTGGAATGGGGGACTGAAGTTAAACAAAGAATGGAAGAAGATGTTGGAAAGAGTGGAAAGGACAAGAGAAAAAGAGGAGAGGAGAAGGAAGAAAAATGAAGGGAAAAGAGCGTGAGATTAAAAAGTCCAACCACATTCTATATGGAAGTAATTGTGTTTAGCCTTTTAGGTGAAAGTAAAGTTGGAAAGTGAAAGTCATCTGCTGGAAAGTTCCTAACAACTTTCTAAATAGTCTGGAGGGAGTAATGTTCGTGTATATATATTACCCTTCTTGTTGTATCTGGTTACTTTTGTACTTGATACAGAGTCTGAAGAAGACCTTGCTAGAAGGTTGAAACGTTACGTTAGTTTATGTTTTTAATAAAATAAATTACTGCCTTGGTCAGCATATTTAGTTTTTCATGATATGTTAGATACAGAAGGTCTGAAATCTAACTCTTGTTCAGGATAACTTTCATTTGAAACAGCGATAAATTTTGAGAATTTGCTTCCTTCGCTCGATTCCAAGAGTAAACCTCGCTGGACAAAGTCTAATCTACTGTCAATATTGTATAGGACATCTAAACCGAGAATAATGTATATTTTTAAATGTCTTGACTACCAGGTATTTAATATAAAAAAGTCCAAAAATTTCAACGTTCATATGAGTGAAACCTATTAGTTTGTCTTTCCTTTTCCCTGTATAGTCAACTAATTTAATTCCCGTAACTGGCAATATCCGTGGTTTAGAAGCCTGACAACAAATATACTTCCACAGGATTTCCGAGAGAACACTGACCTCAGCGTCGCTATCGAGTAAAGAGTATATTCGGTATTGTTTATTGTTACTTTTATGTGAGCAGAAGGTTTAAGCTTGCTATTAGTATTTAAGGGTTGCTTACAATTTTTCATTTCTGCACTGCAATCTATTTCATCATATTCACTTAAGTTTATGAATTGAATAGCAGGATTTATCGCGTCACTCACATCACCTGTTTTTTTACATGAGCTCGTAACTAGTTTAACGAGTTAAACTGGTGTATATCTGCCTGGACTGTGATTTCATTCTGATTGACATCATTGAACAGACACTTTTGTTTCAAGAAATAAAAACACTACATTCATCCCAGACTTGGACCAATGAAATAAATCAATTCGGCGATTACTTGGATTGCCTAAGTGTTTTCATATAGATCCAATTTTATACTAGAATCTGAATTCAAGAACAATGAGCAACAATACTACCATGAGATTCTCAGCATTACCTAACTCCACTAGAAAATTTTACCACTGGCTCCACTTATTCCACAAATCTGGATTGTCAGCAGTCAATAACTGTGGGATTGGTGGTAACGTGAGCAATATCAATAGATTAGTCAAAGGTAATAATTTGTGTTTGGGATAGATTAGTGTATGTATTATTATTTGTGTTATCAATGTGTGAAAATTTGTATATTTTAAGTATTCATTATACTTTGTCGCCACTAGGTGGCAGGACAGTGCAGACTCTGCTTCGGAGACTGTGCAGGGCGTGGTACATATTGGGAAATACCCGCACTGTACGAGAGAAGAGCGAGCGACATTGCTACACGGTGGTCGACTCCATTCCAATGTAGTCCAGTGTCAGTGTACATTAAATAGTGTATACAATCAGTCCAGTATTTAAATAAGAAACGCAACATTTTATGGTCATCTCCGGGCCGGATTAGTTTACCAAGTGAACACTCTCTGTGAGATATGACGTGTTACGCATCAGAACAAACGTCTCAACTCGCCCGCCATGGAGATTGATTGATTGATTGAGTTAAAATTTATGGGTGCGTCGGCACTTGAGGCCATTTTGCACCCTTCTGTGTATACGGGGAAATGTCCCCTTATCTAAAATTCTGACTGAGATTTAAAAAAGGGGTGTAGATTGCCCCTTAAGAAAAACTAAAAGTGCAAGGTTGTAAAAAGACCTGCACGCGACAAACACAACACATTAAAAAGTCAGAATAAACTAAAAACCTCCTTACAGACGGTGGAAGAGTCCAGCTCTTCGCAAAAAACTAAAAACATGTGATAAAATACTGCTGTCATCACCCAAGAGGGATGACAAACAGCCGGAAAGGTTAAAAGTCTGCCGGAGGTAAGCAAGATCGACACATTCAACGAGAATGTGTCGGATGCTTAAAATAACATTACAAGTACTACACAACGGAGGGTCCAGCCCTTGCAGTAGGTGACCATGCGTGAGACGGCTGTGTCCTATACGCAGGCGGGTAAGAATAACGTCTTCTCGCCGAGAGGGACGACACGAGGAACGCCAAACACCTATGGTGGGCTTAACAGCGTGAAGCTTGTTCCCCGTTTCCACATCCCACTCGGTCTGCCAAGTGTCAAGAAGGCGAGAACGGTACACATTCTGCAGGTCGCTAGCTGGCAAAAGGTGGACGAGAACGTCGCCATCTGCATCAGCAGACTTGGCGGCAGCATCAGCTGCTTCGTTCCCCTGGATGCCCACGTGGCTAGGGACCCAACAGAAGTGTACATCTGTGCTGGCAGATAAGGACACAAGCCGTCTGAATATGCGTTGCGCTACTGGATGCCGGGAATACGGCGAATCCAGAGACTGCAACACGCTGGTCGAATCACAGCACAGAAGGACTTTCTTCAGACCATTGACGTCTGCAAAGTCCAGTGCCTTTAGAATGGCGTACAACTCTGCCGTATAGATGGAACAGGCAGGATGTATTGAGTAACTGGAGCTTTGAGAGTCTAGGACGAAGGCGCAACCAACTGATTCCACTGTCTTGGACCCATCCGTGTAAAACACATTAAAATTGGGGTGCTTCGCACGAAGTTCTAAAAACCGTTGCTGGTATACAACCATTGGTGTCTCGGACTTTGGAAGTGCAGTCAGAGAAAAATCGATAGAAGGTGCAGGAAACTCCCAGGTAGGGAGGGGCGAAATGAGTGGAGAGACGCCAGGAAGATCACTGTCAACACCAAGTGCTGACAGGATCTCGTCTGCACGAACACCAAATGGTCTAGTGACACTAGGGTGAAGCCGATACCTTGCCAGCCTACCCTCGTCTGAGATGGTGTGGAATGAAGGATGTGAAGGCATCGAGCGAAGATGGAGGAAGTAGTTAACTACCAGCCGCTGTCTTCGCAGAGACAGCGACGGCTCAGATGCCTCTACATACAAACTGGCGACTGGACTGGTCCGAAAGGCACCAGTGCACACACGTATACCAGCATGGTGGACAGTGTCTAGGATGCGAAGTCTAGATAGGCGAGCAGAAGAATACACAACACATCCATAATCTAGCTTCGACCTGATGAGTGCACGGTAGAGGCGAAGCAATACCGTCCTATCAGCACCCCAAGAAGTATGAGATAAAACGCGTAAAAGGTTGAGAACTCGAAAACAAGAGAACTTTAACTGGCGAAGGTGAGGTAGCCATGTTAATTTCTTATCGAAAATGAGGCCCAGGAAGCGGACCTCATTCACGAAGCACAGGGGAGACTTCCCCATGTACAGGTCAGGATCGAAATGACATGTACGCTGACGACAAAAGTGAACACACACGGATTTCTCGGATGAGAAGGTGAAACCTGTTTGGGAGGACCACTCAACCAAACGGTTTATCGTCAGTTGGAGTTGACGAGAAGCTGACGCGAGATTCCGTGAGCGACAAAAGATCGTGAGGTCGTCGACATAGAGGAGGCCATGTACAGGGGAAAGAATCTGAAAAAAACATCATTAGAATCTGAAGCAAGAACACTTATCGATACTTTGCCCATGACCGATTCAAATTACGATATTGCATGGCAATTGTTGAAAGATAGGTATGAGAATAAACGACTGATAGCAGCAAGTCATGTCAATAACATCTTGCATGTGAACAAAATTAACAAGGAAAATGCCACAGAATTACGTCAGTTCATCAATGACGTCACCAGTACCTTAAATGCTCTTCGAGCCCTTAAATTACAAACACCGTTAGAAGATGTTATTTTGATACATCATTTTTTGGCTCAACTTGATTCTCACACAAGAAGGGAATGGGAATTAAGCCATACCGATCAGTCGTTCCCTACACTAAAGGAACTGTTCACCTTTCTAGAACAAAAATGTCAAGCTTTGGAATCAATGGAGTCTGTTCACGTGAACAAAAATGTCAATGAACACAAGGTTAGCCCTAAACAGAAACACATCCGTCAGTCAAATTCTTACCTGACAACTACAAATACACAATGCTATTTCTGTAAATTAGCACATTCCTTATATTTATGTAAGTCTTTTCCAGGTGCAAGTCTGAAGCAGAAACAAGAGTGTGTGCGCAACAACAAACTGTTATAATTGTCTCAGATCGAATCATAATTTTAGGAACTGTGCTTCAGGGAATTGTAGACGCTGTGGATTGAAACACAATTCACTGTTGCATCCAGACGAAGGCGGTAAACGAGGAGGTCCTCTAAGGCAAGACCAACCAAGGAATGACTCACCAGACACGAGGAACGAAGCTGCAAGGACAACTTCAGGACAATCTTCATACTGCACATTTAAGAGTAAACCAAGATCACACGTTCTGCTATCAACAGCTTTAGTAGAAGTCGTCGATTCTAGGGGACAGCCACATACATGTAGAGCTCTCCTGGACAGTGGGTCTCAGTCAAATTTCATCAAGGAAAATCTTGTTCAGAGACTACAGTTACGAAAGCAGAAAAATTATATACCAATCAGAGGAATCAATAATGTTTCATCGGAAGCCAAGCACAGTATAGACATTCAGCTGCGCTCAAAAGTGTCAGATTTCCAGACTTCACTTACTTGTCTGATACTCCCACGCATCACAGGGAACGTACCTTCTCAAGTTATTCATCATGAACATTGGAACCTACCAACAGACATTGAGTTAGCAGATCCAGATTTCTACAAACCAGAAGGGATAGATCTACTAATTGGATCGGAGCTTTACTTGCACTTACTTCTTCCTGAAAGACAAACGAGAGATGAAAACTATCCAGTTCTTCAAAATACTGAATTAGGTTGGATTTTAGCTGGTCGGATGGAACAGCCTGTACAACCTAGTACACCCACAGTAGCATGTTTTGTACGTATGGAAGACAATTTGGATTCTCAATTACAGCGTTTTTTCGAATTGGAGGAAATGTACTCGAAACCTAAAACAGCTGAAGAAGTAGCTTGTGAAAACCACATCAATCAACACACCACCAAATGAAACAGGGCGTTTCATTGTTCGTCTCCCATTTCGATCAGATCATACAGAGCTAGGACATTCATACAACCAGGCATTATTCAGATTACATCAGTTAGAGAAGAGGTTTCAACAACAACCAGAGTTGAAAGAGGAGTATAGCAGAATACTCGAGGAGTATGAAATGTTGGGACACATGAAGCCAGTACAACCCGATCCAAATGAAACTGATGACGTGTCATACTATTTACCACATCCAGTATTCAAACCTAGCAGTAGCAGCACGAAGACCAGAATTGTTTTTGATGCATCAGTAAAAACAACAAATGGAGTCTCATTAAACGATATACTGATGGTCGGTCCAACCACACATGACGATCTTCAGTCTATAGCTCTTCGCTTCAGAACGCACAAGGTTGTATTTACGGCAGACGCCGAGAAGATGTTCAGACAAGTTCTGATTCATCCAGATGACACTAAGTTTCAACGCATACTTTGGAGAAAATCTACAGAAATGCCAGTACAAACGTTCGAGCTCACAAGAGTCACATTTGGTTTGGCATCATCGCCATTTTTGGCGACCAAAACATTGCAGCAGTTAGCTGAAGAGGAAGTAACCAAGTTTCCGAATGCATCCGAAGTTTTGCAACAAGATGTTTACGTTGATGACCTCCTCACTGGAGCCAACAGTATTGAAGAAGCTAGACAATTCCAAGGAGAACTAATCGATTTACTGAATTCAGCAGGATTCACTTTGAAGAAATGGTGTTCTAATCATCCAGAACTCCTTGAATCAGTACCAGCTACTCAGAGAAATGCAACTACCATTTCAGTTTGACAAGGGAGCGAGCGTTACGACTTTAGGCCTCACCTGGGATCCAGTCACCGATAAATTGCAAGCAAATAACAAGCAGATAGTGTCATGTTTTGAAGACAACATCACTAAACGACAAGTAGCTTCTATTGTCGCATCAATCTTTGATCCTTTGGGACTAGTGAGTCCAATAGTAATTTCTTACAAGATATTTCTACAACTATGGTTCCATAACATGGAATGGGACGATAAGTTACCAGATAAACTCAACATAAACCAAACATTAATCAGATACAAGTTAACAGATTTGTGCTAGTTCAAGGAAAAGTGGTTGACATTCTACTCCACGGATTTTCAGATGCATCGCAAGTTGCATATGGCTGTTGTTTGTACCTTAGATCAACAAATGAAAATGGTGAAACCACTGTACATTTACTTTGTTCACGTTCGCGTGTGGCACCTATAAGAAGGATCACTCTTCCTCGTCTTGAATTGTGCGCTGCTTTGTTGTTGGCGAAACTAACACACAAGGTGTTACAACTACTACAATTGGAAGTCAGTAGAATCACTCTATGGACCGATTCGAAGATCGTACTGGCGTGGCTTGCATCACCTGCAAGACGATGGAAAACCTTTGTAGCGAATAGAGTTTCACAAATTCAAGAATGTTCTAAGCCTCAGTACTGGAACCATGTAGTGTCAGCACAGAACCCCGCAGATTTAATCAGCAGGGGGACAAATGTAGACTCACTACACACCTCTCAAATGTGGTTTCATGGCCCTGATTGGCTATCACTTCCAACAACAGCATGGTCTTCGAGTCCAACATCGTCAAGGCATGATGACTTCGAACTCGACGAACTTGAAGAACAAAGAACAACTACAGTAAGTCTAGTCACAAATGCACCAACAATAGAATTGATCAGCAGATTTTCGTCGTTATTGAAACTTCAAAGATTGATTGCATATTCTTTGAGATTTCTACACAATGCGAGGAACAAACAGGAAACACACGGGATCATTGTCAGCAAGTGACTTAAGATCAGCATTGCATACTTGCATTAGAAGCGTGCAACACGAAGTTTATGGCAAGGAAATACGAGAATTGTCTTCTAACAGTCAGGTGTTAAAGGATAGTAAACTTTCAGACTTGCATCCTTTCCTCGATGACAAGCAAGTACTCAAGAGTTGGAGGAAGACTTAGACACTCGCAGCTACCATATGATAGCAAACATCAAATCATATTGCCACCGAAGCATCATTTAACTGAATTGATCATTCTTTCAGAACACCACAGGCTATTACATGCAGGACCACAACTCCTTATATCTTCATTACGACAGGAGTACTGGATACCAAGAGCCAGACAAGTGGTCAGAGCTATTCTGCATAAGTGCCTCATTTGTTTCAAATTAAGAGCATCTATTTCCAACCAACTCATGGGACAATTACCACCATCCAGAATACAGTCCACTAGACCATTTCTAAACACTGGAGTTGATTACGCTGGACCAATTATCATCAAGCCGTCAATCACTAGAAACAAATCAAGGTTGAAAGCATATGTAGCAGTATTTGTATGCTTTGCCACAAAGGCCACACACCTAGAATTGGTCGGAGATCTCAGCACCAAGTCATTCATTGCTGCTTTGCGAAGATTTACGGCACGCAGAGGAAAATGTTTGAACTTGTACAGCGACAACGGAAGAAATTTCGTCGGTGCCAATCGTGATTTACAAGACTTGAAGAATTTATTCCAATCATCAGACTTCAGCAAGTCTTTAGAAGACCATGCAGCTCAGGAAGGATTCAAATGGCTCTACTTTGTGAAGCAGGAGTGAAGTCCATGAAGCATCACCTGAGGAGAATCGTAGGGAACTCTGCTCTCACTTTCGAAGAACTTGAAACACACTTAGTTCAAATCGAAGCCTGTCTTAACTCCAGGCCCCTCACAGTATTGTGACATGACCCTACAGATCCCAGTTTTATAACCCCTGGCCATTTCCTTATTGGTGCACCCCTAACTACTTTTCCTGAGCCTAGTCTAACTAACATCAAAGAATCCAGTTTATCCAGATGGAAGAAATTGCAGCAGATGTACCAACAACTATGGGACCGTTGGTCAAAGGACTACTTGCATTCCCTGCAGCAGAGGACCAAGTGGAACACCCAAAATAAGAATTTAGAACCAGGAACAGTGGTCTTAGTGAAGGAAGATCACCTACCTCCACTTACATGGAAACTTGCTATAGTTGAACAAGTGCATCCTGGTGCGGATGGACTAGTGCGTGTTGCAACTGTTCGCACTTCATCTTCAACCTATAAACGTCCAGTTAACAAACTAGTGCCTCTTCCAATATATCATTAGTTGTACTTTTGTTGATCGACTCGATCAAGAGGGGGGACTATGTTTGGGATAGATTAGTGTATGTATTATTATTTGTGTTATCAATGTGTGAAAATTTGTATATTTTAAGTATTCATTATACTTTGTCGCCACTAGGTGGCAGGACAGTGTAGACTCTGCTTCGGAGACTGTGCAGGGCGTGGTACATATCGGGAAATACCCGCACTGTACGAGAGAAGAGCGAGAGACATTGCTACACGGTGGTCGACTCCATTCCAATGTAGTCCAGTGTCAGTGTACATTAAATAGTATATATAATCAGTCCAGTGTTTAAATAAGAAACGCAACAATTTGTGTATTAAACCTTTGAGGTCAGTTTTAATTTGGTTAGCTCTGTATATCTAAAAAAAAATCATTAATGCCAATAAGCAACATCACTTTTTTTTTACCAACTTTGGTATCTGCATGGATTTTTTGAGATAGGTTGGAAATAGTTTGGCCACTAGCACATAACCCTATGTTCCGTTTACCTAATGAATCATATAAAGCAGTGTAGTTTGCCAAGGTTTCAGCTACGCGGATCATCATGGAATCACGTAGTAAATGAACATTATTGTATAAGGGTTGAATGACCTGTGCTTCGGTATTCGTTTTCACTGAATTATAATTTTTTTGTGTATGATTTAGATTACTAGAGTTAGGTTGATGCAAAGGAGGATTAGTAGGTACAGTCATGACATCTCCCTCTCGACATGAGTGACTTACTCGTTTCCCCATGGGGTGTAAGGGGTGACCTTCCACGTAGTACACCCAAATGTCAACCTCACTTCCACGTTAGTACACCCTGGACTGAAGACTAACGAGGCTCTGGCGACTGGCCCCATGGCCAGTATAATTTTGTTTGTGTTGTCCTGTTCTTTTGTCCTTATGTGTGCTGAGTGCCCCTGTACAGCCTCAGCTTTTAACGAAAGTCAGAACATTTTAGGGGTGTAAGGGGTGACCTTTCACGTAGTACACCCAAATGTCAACCTCACTTCCACGTTAGTGCACCCTGGACTTTAGACTAACGAGGCTCTGGCGACTGGCCCCATGGTCAGTATAATTTTGTTTGTATTGTCCTGTTTTTGTCCTTCTGTGTGCTGAGTGCCCCTTTACAGCCTCAGCTTTTAACGAAAGTCAGAATATTTTAATATTTTATGATTTTATTTTTGCAACGTTAGAGTTGTTATTTGTAACGATAAGGGGCTGGACCCCGTATAATGTGAAGGGTGCAAAATAGCCTTAGTGCTGACGCACCCAAAATTTTAAATTCAAAATTCAAATTCAAATTCAGAACATTTTAATATTTTATGATTTTAGTTCTGCAACGATCGAGTTGCTATTTGTAACGATAAGGGGCTGGACCCCGTATAACGTGACGGGTGCAAAATAGCCTTAGTGCTGACGCACCCAAAATTTTAAATTCAATTCAATTCAATTACTCGTTTCCCGAAAAAGTAGACTTATTAAAATTGGTGTTTACATTTATTTTCAACTTACGCTGTGACCTGACATGATCAACAACCTCGCACTTGACTTTGTCACCTTTGTCTTTTGACTGATCAGTATATTTAGTTTGAATAACAGCTACGTTTCTATTATTATCAAAGTTTTTAGTTCTACTCTTAAATACCTGTGGCCTTTCTTGCTAAGGGCTTCGGAATTTTCAGTTACCGTGATGGCTTCTCTCAGCTCGGTGACAGGTTTCATAATGAAAATTTCCTTGATTTTGAAAGGCATCAAAGTAGCAATTGGAGCTAGCCTTTGTGCTTCGTCCGTGAAGGGTTGAACAATCTGCAAAATTTTTCGTTAGTCCATGATAAATGAACAGACTTTTGGTGCTGGGAATTCAAGATTTTGGTGAGCATCGTTGTTTTCCAATTAGAATTTTGATAATGATTCAGAAACTGAATTTTGAAACATTGGTAATCCGACCCCCTCCATGTAGGACTGCCTTGACGGGGCGAGGGGGCTTAGTAGGGAGGTCAATTTCATCTCATCATTTCACACATTCTTCATATCCATATCTCACGTTTTTCACCATTCCATCACGTCATTCATCTCCATATCTTTGACCTCCCTCTAAGAAACTAAGGTAGGGAGGTCATTTTCATCTCATCATTTCACTCATTCTTCACATCCATATCTCACGTTTTCACCATTTCATCACGTCATTCATCTCCATATCTTTGACCTCCCTATAACTAAGGGTCCTGCTAGAGGAGACAACCTCGATAAAAAACCCCTATCCCAAGGTGTGAGTTGCACGTGCCGATGGGACAGTGTTGGCTGCAGGGGTAGGTGCAGTCGCGAACGTGGCCTCGGGGATTTCGGTTTGGTCCTCGAGTAGCCTCCATTTTTGGGGGTAGGCCTTCCTCGGCATAGAGGGCATGTCGAGGCGACAATTTATGGACCCTCCACCATAAAATACTTTTGTATATGGGTACAAAAAACAACTCAAACGGGGGGAAACCCCCAAAAAGAGCGCGGCCTTCGAGCCCGCTCCAATTTGTGGAAAAGACAAGTAACGTGCCACGTTACCTTGTTATCAGTATTGTTGAGAAGACCGATAGTAACGATGTTTCTACAACAACAAAGAAACACGGAGCTGCTACATTGAAGGACTTGTCACCATTCCTTATCAAGAAACAGCTAGACTACGCCGCTGGTTCCGATGTTCCAGAAATAAAGAAGCTGAGAAACGGGAGTCTACTGATCCAGACCAGCACAGATCGCCAGACCAACAACCTTTTAAAGTTACCATCTTTGGGCCATTTCACTGTTAATGTTGAACCCCATCGTCAACTTAACAGTAGTAAAGGTGTAATTCGCCACTGGGATCTGCTAAATGCTGAGGAGGAAGAGATTCTTGAAGCACTCTCAGACCAACATGTCACCGCAGTGCAGCGAATCAAGACGCGAAAATCCGGAGAACTTGTGCCAACTGCTTCTATTATATTAACGTTCCAAACGACCACTCTCCCAGATATTGTACGGGCTGGATATTTGAGACTAAAAGTCCGACCTTACATCCCTAACCCGATGCGATGTTTCAAATGCCAGCACTTTGGGCACACTCAGCCTTCCTGCAAGGCCACTACCGCCCTTTGTGGTAAGTGTAGTCTGCCTGATCATGGGACCGAACCTTGTTCTTCTGGTCCCAAATGCATTAATTGCCAAGGCGAGCACCCAGTCTGGCATCGTGACTGCCCCTCCTTCCAACAAGAGAAGAAAATCAGAGAGTTGGTCGTCACAGAGAAAATCTCTGCTGGCGAAGCAAAACAACGTCTCCGGGAAAGTATACGCACCACTTTACCTGTGCCATTCGCTACAGTTGCTGCAGCTGCTCTTACCCGCCGCAGTGTGGGTGTACAAACCAGCGACGTGTCAACTCAAACACCAACGATTCCCGTAGTAGCCCGCCCTGCTTCGAGGAAACCAGCAACCACTCCTCGCTCCACAGAGAGGAAGTTCAAGCAGGTGCATACAAGGGAATATTTTCTGAAGTCTACTAGCTCTCCAGTCAGGGTGGCAGCCACCACCCTGAAACTTAAGGCGCAGCTGAAGGCTGCCCGGCGGGCGCTCAAAGCACCCGCCCCCACTCCCCCTTCTTCATCCCCTTCGCCCTCTGTGTCCTTACCCGAGGACATGATACAGGACGAAGCCGCGGATGAAGAATTTATCAAGGTGACAGGGCCTAGAACTAAAGTACGCCTTAAAAGGTAACACCCATACCTCCAGCTATGGCTTATTGTCTCCAATGGAACCTTAACGGTTTCCGTACACATCTCGAGGAACTGCAAATTCTAATATCTGAATTTGACCCTGCCATCATATGTCTCCAAGAGACACATTTTCGTCCAAATGAATCAGTGATTCTAAACGGATACACGCTTTACCGCACCGACAAGCTTCCTGAGGGTCGTCGTGCACACGGTGGTGTTGCAATCGGTGTTCGAGATACCATCCACTCAACACCAATCTTTCTCACCACCCCCCTCCAAGCTGTCGCCGTGCGGGTCCAGCTACCACAGCCAATATCTGTGTGCTGTATCTACATCACAAGGGAGGAGCGATTCTCTCTTGAGGACCTCCTTTCTATATTCGAGCAACTTCCGTCTCCTGTAGTTCTTTTGGGCGATTTTAATTCCTACCATCGTTTGTGGGGCTCCGTTCGTACAGAGCCCCGGGGTCAAATTATAGATCAATTCCGTGAGGCATCAGGTTTAACGTTGCTGAATGATGGGACTCCCACATATTTCAGTCCTTCCTCAGGCACACACTCTGCGTTGGACTTGTCCTTCTGCAGTCCCAGCCTTGCTCCTACCACATCTTGGAGCGTTCACCCTGATCTCTGTGGGAGTGATCACTTCCCACTGCTTCTAACTTTCGAACATCTTCAGCACTCACGTGAACAACACCCTCACTGGCATCTCAGTCGGGCCGACTGGGGTGCCTTCGAGCGTGCAGTGGACATTGAAGTCGATCTAGCGTCGACTTTGCCAGCCATCGACGCCTTAGATATATTTGTGTCAAGAGTGCATGATGCTGCACGCACCTCCATTCCACATCCCAGTGGACCTGCGAGGCGACGCCCAGTCCCCTGGTGGACTGCGGAGATCAGTGCAGCCATCAAGGACCGCAATCATGCCCTAGATCGATTCAATAGGAACCACACTGCCGAAAACCTCGAGCAGTTCCGCATTAAGCGTGCCCGTGCCCGTCGGCTTATTCGAGCCAGTAAGAAGGCGTGCTGGGTCCAATACGTGTCTTCTCTGACGAAGCAGGCTTCGTCGAAAGCCGTGTGGACCAAAGTACGTCGCATCCAGGGGGGTGCATCTACTCCTCTGAGCGCTCTGGAGCACGATGGGACGTTGTACACTGATTCCGGAGACATAGCTAATATCTTGGCCACGCAGTTTTCTGCTGCGTCTAGCTCTGAAAATTATGAACCACGTTTCCGCCGTGAGAAGGACCGTCAGGAACGACGCCCTCTAATTTTTCGAAGTCATAACACCGAGCCATACAACTCTCCATTCACTGAACGGGAGTTCGATCAGGCGCTTCGAGATTCTAAGAATACAGCTCCTGGAGTGGACAAGATCCACTATGAGATGCTTCGTCATCTGCCCATTGGAGCCAAACATTTCCTTTTGGAGGTATTCAACAGGCTTTGGTTGGAGGACTCTTTCCCCACTTCCTGGAAAGAAGCTTTTATTGTTCCCATCCTGAAACCAGGTAAACAACGCACCGCAGCCTCGAGTTACAGGCCTATTGCCTTAACTAGCTGTGTGTGCAAGTTGATGGAACGCATGATCAACAAGCGTCTCACCTGGTTTTTGGAGGAAAACTGCTTGATAAGTAATTTTCAATGTGGTTTTCGCTCCAACCGTTCCACACTGGACCATCTGGTTCAGCTGGAAACACAGATTCAGGATGCATTCCTCAACAAGGAACATTTAGTTGCAGTTTTCTTTGACCTCCAAAAGGCATATGACACAACGTGGCGCTTTGGCATCATAAAACAGCTCCATTCTTGGGGCGTGCGTGGCCATATGGCGTACTTTATTGAAAATTTTTTATCAGATCGCTTTTTCCGCGTACGTGTTGGGAACTCCTTTTCGGATCTTCACGAACAAGAGAACGGTGTCCCGCAGGGCAGCGTACTTAGTGTGACTCTGTTTGCCATAGCAGTAAACAGTGTTATGGCAAACATTCTTTCCCCTGTACATGGCCTCCTCTATGTCGACGACCTCACGATCTTTTGTCGCTCACGGAATCTCGCGTCAGCTTCTCGTCAACTCCAACTGACGATAAACCGTTTGGTTGAGTGGTCCTCCCAAACAGGTTTCACCTTCTCATCCGAGAAATCCGTGTGTGTTCACTTTTGTCGTCAGCGTACATGTCATTTAGATCCTGACCTGTACATGGGGAAGTCTCCCCTGTGCTTCGTGAATGAGGTCCGCTTCCTGGGCCTCATTTTCGATAAGAAATTAACATGGCTACCTCACCTTCGCCAGTTAAAGTTCTCTTGTCTTCGAGTTCTCAACCTTTTACGCGTTTTATCTCATACTTCTTGGGGTGCTGATAGGACGGTATTGCTTCGCCTATACCGTGCACTCATCAGGTCGAAGCTAGATTATGGATGTGTTGTGTATTCTTCTGCTCGCCCATCTAGACTTCGCATCCTAGACACTGTCCACCATGCTGGTATACGTGTGTGCACTGGTGCCTTTCGGACCAGTCCAGTCGCAAGTTTGTATGTAGAGGCATCTGAGCCGTCGCTGTCTCTGCGAAGACAGCGGCTGGTAGTTAACTACTTCCTCCATCTTCGCTCGATGCCTTCACATCCTTCATTCCACACCATCTCAGACGAGGGTAGGCTGGCAAGGTATCGGCTCCACCCTAGTGTCACTAGACCATTTGGTGTTCGTGCAGACGAGATCCTGTCAGCACTTGGTGTTGACAGTGATCTTCCTGGCGTCTCTCCACTCATTTCGCCTCTCCCTACCTGGGAGTTTCCTGCACCTTCTATCGATTTTTCTCTGACTGCTCTTCCAAAGTCAGAGACACCAATGGTTGTATACCAGCAACGGTTTTTAGAACTTCGTGCGAAGCACCCCAATTTTAATGTGTTTTACACGGATGGGTCCAAGACATTCGAATCAGTTGGTTGCGCCTTCGTCCTAGACTCTCAAAGTTCCAGTTACTTGCTACATCCTGCCTGTTCCATCTATACGGCAGAGTTGTACGCCATTCTAAAGGCACTGGACTTTGCAGACGTCAATGGTCTGAAGAAAGTCCTTGTGTGCTGTGATTCGACCAGCGTGTTGCAGTCTCTGGATTCGCCGTATTCCCGGCATCCAGTAGCGCAACGCATATTCAGACGGCTTGTGTCCTTATCTGCCAGCACAGATGTACACTTCTGTTGGGTCCCTAGCCACGTGGGCATCCAGGGGAACGAAGCAGCTGATGCTGCCGCCAAGTCTGCTGATGCAGATGGCGACGTTCTCGTCCACCTTTTGCCTGCTAGCGACCTGCAGAATGTGTTCCGTTCTCGCCTTCTTGACACTTGGCAGACCGAGTGGGATGTGGAAACGGGGAACAAGCTTCACTCTGTTAAGCCCACCATAGGTGTTTGGCGTTCCTCGTCTCGTCCCTCTCGGCGCGAAGACGTTATTCTTACCCGCCTGCGTATAGGACACAGCCGTCTCACGCATGGTCACCTACTGCAAGGGCTGGACCCTCCGTTGTGTCGTACTTGTAATGTTTTATTAAGCATTCGACACATTCTCGTTGAATGTGTCGATCTTGCTTACCTCCGGCAGACTTTTAACCTTTCCGGCTGTTTGTCATCCCTCTTGGGTGATGACAGCAGTATTTTATCACGTGTTTTTAGTTTTTTGCGAAGAGCTGGACTCTTCCACCGTCTGTAAGGAGGTTTTTAGTTTATTCTGACTTTTTAATGTGTCGTGTTTGTCTCGTGCTGGTCTCTTTACAACCTTGCACTTTTAGTTTTTTTTTTTTTTTTTTTTTTTTTCCCAAGGGGCTATCTACACCCCTTTTTTAAATCTGTCAGAATTTTAGATAAGGGGACGTTTCCCCGTATATACAGAAGGGTGCGAAATGGCCTTAAGTGCCGACGCACCCATAAATTTTAACTCAATCAATCAATCAATCAATTGGTAATCCGAAAACTTTTGCTTTGAAATCTTGTACCATTGCTTTGCATCCTTTGTTAGCAAAGTTGGTACGTGACATAAATTCTGTTTCTGGTATTTGAAATAATTCAAAATTTTCTTTTACATCAGCAAAGAATTCAGATGGTATGAGTTCACAAGAAACTCCGGAGAATTTCGGAAACCTTTTTAATTGAGCTGACTTTAAGTAATTTCTTTTACTAACATGTGACGAAACTTGATTTTCTTTGCACCGAGAAAGACTCATACTTGTTGCATTAGGGAAGTGTTGCTACACGATCATTATTATTTACATTGGCTAATGGGACCTTTTCCTATATCGATTCTTTTTTCTACTCTTTAACCTAGATGACTGACAGCTAATTGTGTTGGGAGAACTATCTGAATCACTTTCCCGAAACCTGTGTAACATGGTAGTAGTTCAATTCTGTAGAACTTTAACTTGGTGAGCTACACCAGACAAAACGTACCAACTTACTTACTGGAATTTTTACCTTTCAGGCTTAAACGCCGTTCCTCGATGTCGGTATAAATGGAAGAAACGCATGAACAAATGGCCAATACTCGCAGAGGTATATTGAGCGTGGATAAATAAATCGAGGAACCGCAATTACAATTTTTACTTGTTATGGAGTTAACCGAATATTTATACGGAATGATTCCCACAATAACAACAGTTTGAAATAAGGAGTATGTAAATTCCGCACCCTTCTTTACCCTTTCCAAAATTCAGCAAGTTATACAAACAAGCGTTACCTCAATTATGCCACCAATCACAACTCACACCAATGAAAGATAGTACATTCACTATATACGTTTATTTAACAAAATTCAAACTTGTGGCAACATTCTTTCAATATTTCCTTCTGTCATTCTTATACTAAGATTTACAACAACTTCCAGTTTACGTACGATCGACAATTCTCATTCTTAGCATTCTTTTTTTTTTGATCAGAATAATTTGCTACAAATAACAATGCATGATTGCCCTGTTATCGGAAAACGAGTTCCACATGGAGGAGGACAAGATTGCCAGACATTAATTTTACTTGCTTCTAAATGAGCAATATCCTGCGCCATGTTAGTTAGCTCTTTTAAGGTTCTAGGAGCTGGCCGGAAAATTAAACAACTAATGGTAATTTGATTCAAGTGTTGCAGTACAAAATGTAGCATATCCGTGTCGCTCCAGTTTAGAGCCAAGGTTTTTACAGAATCAACGACCTCAGTAATATACAAAAATAACGGTTCCGCCGGACGTTGCAAACGCATTACATGCAAGTCAGTCAACATATTATATTGAGGAATCGACACAAGTTGGTTCCAAATTCTTGTTTTCAAGGCTGTCCAAGATAAGGGAGACGCTAACGCGTCCATCCAAATAGAATGCAATAACCCACTTGTACGGCACAAGGCACTATGCAGTATCCATTCCAACAGATAATGCGGAGAATTTAACAGCTGTTGCAAGGACTTCAAAAAATAAAATAGATCCTGTGGATTCTGACCATCGCACATTTGCAAAGATTCAACCGTCAAATTTAAGTTCTTCAAAATAATACTATTTAGTATTGAATTAGATGACTGGGATGTATTAGGACCTAAAGATGATCCAGCTTGATTTTGCCGACTAAGAGGCCAAAAGGGTCTCTTGACTTCAGTGGCAACATTGTCAGGTCGAGATGGTGGATGATATGTTAAAGGAGGAGGAGATGTTATACTTCTATGTGAACACAAAAAATCCACTGGAGGAAAAGGTGGTGGGGGTGGAATATAAAAATTCCCATTTTTACTACCTCTAATTACCGAAGAATTTACAGGATCAACAGGCATTTTATGTACGCAGTATATCAAACCCGAGATATAACGATGTTCACTCGAATTTAAACAATTTACGAGAAGGAAAAAAAAAATGACGTAGACTCGTCCAAATCACACTACTCATGAACTGCTAAGTTAAATTTGAAAATTGCCAATTTTATTTTCAAAATCGAAGGGACGCAAGATAAGGTAACTGCAACAAATCTTAGCATAAAAATAAACCCAACAAATACCAAAAGAAAAAAAAGGGGGGGGGAAGCATCGACCAAAAAATTCAAAATACAATGTAAATATGTTATGCTGAAAACTAAAGGCACATATAGTCAAACCAAATAAATCACTCAATATCCCAAGCCAAAATTCCAATAGGGTGGGCGGGTGGGAAAAATTTATTCGCTTCAAACTTCACTTAATGAAAAAAGGGGAGAAAATAGCCATGCTCTGGCTGCCAATCTTTGTCACGGCGTTCCTCGATGTCGGTATAAATGGAAGAAACGCATGAACAAATGGCCAATACTCGCAGAGGTATATTGAGCGTGGATAAATAAATCGAGGAACCGCAATTACAATTTTTACTTGTTATGGAGTTAACCGAATATTTATACGGAATGATTCCCACAATAACAACAGTTTGAAATAAGGAGTATGTAAATTCCGCACCCTTCTTTACCCTTTCCAAAATTCAGCAAGTTATACAAACAAGCGTTACCTCAATTATGCCACCAATCACAACTCACACCAATGAAAGATAGTACATTCACTATAGACGTTTATTTAACAAAATTCAAACTTGTGGCAACATTCTTTCAATATTTCCTTCTGTCATTCTTATACTAAGATTTACAACAACTTCCAGTTTACGTACGATCGACAATTCTCATTCTTAGCATTCTTTTTTTTTTGATCAGAATAATTTGCTACAAATAACAATGCATTTAACTGGTATCCCTTTTTCGACTATAATACAGATAAAATTTACTTCATTTTTAAAAAGGTTAGTACCAGTGCAACATTTAATGGACAATTTCTATTAATGTATAAATACCTAAAATTATAATTTATTTTTTACAATAATAATAAAACCTCTGCCTATTTTATTTGTTTTATTAATGCGAATTAGATGCTCATTAATTCCAAATGCTAAGTCGGTTAAAGATTTGTCTCGTTTTGCTATTAGTTGTAAATGGCTTTCGTTACGACGTGTTTGAGGTTAACAAAAATTGCATTCTTGGATCGCACGCGTATTGGTTGCACAATTTAGGTTACTAGCGGTAATGTTTTACACCATCACTTGTACTCACCTCTATCTTTCTCATTCGTGATCGAGTTCTATGCACATGACACATTCCAAGCCCCCATCTTTTATCGCGTCTTATTTGCAATGCACAAAATCAACAAATTGGGAAGTAAGAATTTAAGTTTGTTATTCAAGTTCCAATTCACTAAAACACACGTAATCTTACATACCTTCACAAATGTTCTAGTTGCCAAATCGAACCAGCTGTTCGCAACCTCCAAGGTAGTCGAATTGATGCAGTCAAATTCAAATGTTCAGTTGCGTAATAGATTTTTATGCCGTTACTTCCTTGATGCCATGTGCGCTCGTGGATACTGCAGCAAATTGTATTGGTTATAGTTATTTCAAGGTTCAATGTCTGTGTTCCGACTCAAGTTCATGCTGACATTAAATGCTTGTCGGTTAATTACTTCGTAAAACAAATACTAGTCGTGCAAATATATATATATGCGTAAAAATGTTTACCACGAATTAAAATACTGGGCATTACCAATTACCACCAACGACTATCGCAAGATTTAAATATATATATGTTAGAAAATTGTTTTCACAAATAAGTCCAAAAACACCACTCCTCACAACTGCTTTTTTTTTTGTGACGGGACACGATGTTGCAAAGAAGCAATGTAAGTTCGAAACTGCAACACGTAAACTTTAAAAATGAATAAGAAAGTTCTAAAGTCACAAACTTACGATATGTGGTTACACACTATGAAATAAAAATTTGCCCCAGTTTTTGGATAAAAATCAAGCGACGTTGAACCTTGATTGTCGTGCGACGAACTGTAATTTTACTACCTCCGCTGGTAGCGAAGAAGAAAACAGAAGAAAGTGACCGGAGAGACATCTATCGGTATAAATTTGTAGTGAGGAAAAAATAACCTCATGGGGATTTTTAACGAATGAAATTTCCCCGGTGGGAAATTTTCACTCTATGTAATGGAATGACGGCAAACGGGACTTACAAATGCAGGTTGACGTCATCACCGTTACAACCACATACGCTTACAGCTGATGTCTTGTCCAGATTACCTGTGTCACGTTTAGTGAATGAAGAAGAGGATTTACCTATTTATTTTTTGGATAATGAGACATTGATGAGTGTAGATCCTTTAAGAGTTGAGGAAGTAATTGAAGCAATGAAACAGATTGAAACATTGTTATTATCATGTGAATACACAGTGAAGGATTGGAGGAATATAGCATGTAAAAAAGCTGATGGAGAATTGAAAATTTATTTTCAGAATAAAAATGTCTTAAATTGCAATAATGGAATGTTATGCAATAGTGAGAAAATTGTAGTGCCAAAATTATTAAGAAATAAAGTTCTAAAAGACTTGCACAAATTTCATTCTGGAGTTTTGAAGTCCAAACATGTTGCAAGAAAATTCTTTTGGTGGCCAAGTATGAAACAGAATGTAGAGAATTATGTTGTGTCGTGCGATATGTGCAGAAGACATTCAAGAGCACCAAATAAACAAGAGTATGCATCATAGAAGCCTAAAGATGAACCATTTCACAGAGTACTAACTACTAACTAACTCCCTAGCCTTCTTAAACCCGAAGGTTCATGGCTGCAGCAACACAGGCCTTCCATCTTTCCCTATCTTGAGCAAGTTCTATAGACTCTTTTCCATCGCTACCAATTTCCCTTAGGTCCATCTCAATGTTGTCCCTCCATCTTCGTCTTGGCCTTCCTACAGGTCTCTTACCATCAGGTTTCCCAACAAGAATCCTGTAAACTCCTCTTTCCTCTCCCATTCGTGCCACATGGCCTGCCCACCTAAGTCTTCTTGATTTAATTATTCTAATAATATCTGGACATGAATACAAATTATGTAGTTCTAAATTATGTAACCTTCTCCACTCACCTGTCTCCTCATCCCTTTTAGGTCCATAGATTTTCCTAAGGATCTTATTTTCAAATACTCTCAATTTATGTTCCTCTTTCAATGTAAGGGACCAAGTTTCACATCCATATAATACTACAGGCAAAATTACTGTTTTGTATATTTTAACTTTTAGTTTCTTAGATATTAAACGAGAAGACAAAAGTTTATGAAGAAATAAGTAACATGCATTTCCTGAATTAATTCTACTTTTTATTTCCTCTTTAATATAATTTTCATTTGTTAATATTACTCCTAAGTATTTGAATTTGAAAACTGGTTCAAACGAGTTGTTATCAATAATTAGATTTTGATTATTACCTAACACTTGGTTTCGGCCTGTAAGCATATATTTAGTTTTCTCTTTGTTAACTTCCAAACCTATCTCTTTAGCACTTTTGAAAAATATTTTAGCATTATTCCTAATTGTATTCACATCATCCCCCAGTAAGTCTACATGGGTGTAAGGGGTGACCTTCCACGTAGTGCACCCTGGACTAAAGACTAACGAGGCACTGGCGACTGGCACTATGGCCAGTATAATTTTGTGTGTGTTGTCCTGTTTGTTGTCCTTGTGTGTGCTGAGTGCCCGTTTACGGCCTCAGCTTTTAACAGAAGGCAGAACATTTTAACATTTTTAGTTGTGCAACGCTAGAGTTGTTATTTGTAATGATAAGGGGCTGGCCCCCGTATAATGTGACGGGAGCAAAATAGCCTAAGTGCTGACGCTCACAAAATTTTAAATTCAAATCAAATCAAAAGTAAGTCTACATCATCTGCATATGCTAACAACTGAGTCACACCATTTAATGTTAGTCCTTCTTTAGTTTCTTTTAAATCCTAACAGCATATTCTAAGGCAAAATTAAAGAGCAATGGAGATAATGCATCTCCTTGTTTTAACCCATCATGAATTGTAAATTTGTAAGACATATTAATACCCACACGAATTTTACTTTCTGTTTCACTGGTGCATATTTTATCATACTAACAGTTATCTTGGGTATTCCAAACTCTACTAATATATTATATAATTTATCTCTTTTGACCGAATCATATGCTTTTTTGAAATCAATGAATAGCTGATGGACATTTTGATTATATTCCCACTTTTTTTCAAGTGTCTGTCTGATGTGAAAAAGTTGATCTGTTACGTTTAAATCCACATTGATAATCACCTATAATTTCATTAGTATATGGGGTTGTTATTGTTAAAAGAATGTTAGATAATATTTTATATGTTGTTGAGAGTAGAGAAATTCCACGGTAATTATTGCAGTTCATTTTATCACTTTTTTAAACACAGGAACAATTATGGATTCTTTCCACTGTTGAGGGATTTCTTCTTTATTCCATATTAAATAAATTAATTTATGAATTTGACATATTAATGAATTTCCACCATATTTAATTAACTCAGCTGATATTAAATCAATGCCAGGTGCTTTGTTATTCTTTAGCCTTTTAATAGCATCCTTAACTTCAATCAAGTTAGGTTCTGGAACTAAAGGTTCTGCTGTGTGGACTTCATTTACTTCTGATTTATCTCCTACATGGACATTTAAAAGGTCATTAAAGTAGTTCTTCCATCTATTTAGAATATCGCTTAGGTCAGCTAGAAAATCACCGTCTTTATCTTTTATCAAGTTTATTGTAGGTTGCCACCCCTTTCTAAACTCATTTACAACTTTATATAAATCTCTGACATTTTTATTTTTGCTGTTTGTTTCAATTTCGTTAATTTTGCTTTTCAAGTAATCTCTTTTTTTACTTCTAAACGTGCGGTTAACTTCTCGCTTTATTCTATTATAATTGTTTAGATTTTTATCATCAGAGTTATTTAACCACCTAAGTCTAGCCTGATTTCTTATTTCTATTAGATTATGACATTCATTATCAAACCATGGCTTACTTTTTCTCGGTTTATGGTATCCTATACTTTCTTTAGCTGCTGATTCTATTGCATTACGTATGTGCTCCCAATTCTTATTTACGTCTGTTTCATTTATATTTTCATCATTTAAATCCTGCAAAACATCAAATCTATTTGACAGTTTAATTTGGTAATCTTTCTTAATTCTTTCATCAGTAAACTTTCCTGTATCAAATTTTATAACTTTTAGATTTTGTTGCTTATGATTTATCACTGAGAGTCTCTCTCTTAATTTAGCAATTACTAAATAATGGTCACTGGCACAGTCAGCACCTCTATGTGTACGAACGTCAATTATACTAGTATGCCTTCTCTTATCAATGAGAATATGATCTATCTGATTATGAGTTTTACCATGTGGAGAAGACCAGGTATATTTATGGATATCTTTATGTTTAAAAGTGGTACTTTTCACAATTAAATTCTTTGAGGTTGCAAAAGTAATCAATCTTATACCATTATCATTACTTAATTCATGAAGACTTTCTTTACTAATCGTGGGTTTAAATGTTTCTTCTTTGCCAATCTGCGCATTACAATCACCTAACAGAATTTCCATATCATACTGAGAAAATTTATCAAAGGCCTGTTCTAACTCTGTATAAAAATCATCTTTAGTATTATCATCTTTATCTTCCGTTGGTGCATGTATGTTTATTAAAATAATTTTACACCACCTACCCTGCAAAACTGCATATGATATCCTATCATTAATAAATTCTACTGTTTTAAGAGCCGAGATAATTCTATTATTTATGAAAAAGACTGTTCCAAATTATGATTTTCTGTACTACCATAGAAAAAAGTATAATTTTTAGTTTTACAATTCCCTTATCCTGGCCATCTAACTTCCTGGACAGCTACTACATCTAATTTATACTTAATTGATTGATTTAAAAAATGTTTGGATGCGTCGGCACTAAAGGCCATTTTGCACCCTTCTATGTATACGGGGAAATAGCCCCTTATCTAAAATTCTGAATCAAATCTTAAAAAGGGGTGTAAATAGCCCCTTGGGAAAAAATAAAAGTGCAAGGTTGTAAAAAGACCTGCACGAGACAAACACAACACATTAAAAAGTCAGAACAAACAAATTTAAAACCTCCTTACAGACGGTGGAAGAGTCCAGCTCTTCGTAAAAAACTAAAAACATTTGATAAAATGCTGCTGTCATCACCCAAGAGGGATGACAAACAGCCGGAAAGGTTAAAAGTCTGCCGGAGGTAAGCAAGATCGACACATTCAACGAGAATGTGTCGAATGCTTGAAATAACATTGCAAACCCGACACAACGGAGGGTCCAGCCCTTGCAGCAAGTGACTATGCGTTAGACGGCTGTGTCCTAGACGCAAACGGGTAAGAATGACTTCTTCTCGCCGAGAGGGACGGGACGAGGAACGCCAAGCACCTGTGGTGGGCTTAATAGCGTGAAGCTTGTTCCCCGTTTCCGTATCCCACTCGGCCTGCCAAGTGTCAAAAAGGCGACAACGGAACCCGTTCTTCAGGTCGCTAGCTAGCAAAAGGTGGACGAGAACATTGCCGTCTGCATTAGCAGACTTGGCGGCAGCATCAGCTGCTTCGTTCCCCTGGATGCCCACGTGGCTAGGGACCCAACAGAAGTGTACATCGGCACTGCTAGATAAGGACACAAGCCGCCTGAATATGCGTTGCGCTACTGGATGCCGTGAATACGGCGAATCCAGGGTCTGCAACACGCTGGTCGAATCGCTGCACACAAGGACTTTCTTCAGACCATTGACGTCCGCAAAGTCCAGTGCCCTTAGAATGGCGTACAACTCTACCGTATAGATGGAACAGGCAGGATGTAGCAAGTAACTGAAACTTGGAGAGTCTAGGACGAAGGCGCAACCAACTGATTCCACTGTCTTGGAACCATCCGTGTAAAACACATTAAAATTGGGGTGCTTCGCACGAAGTTCTAAAAACCGTTGCTGGTATACAACCATTGGTGTTTCTGCTTTTGGAAGGGCAGTCAGTGAAAAGTCGATAGAACGTGCAGGAAACTCCCAGTTAGGGAGAGGCGGGATGAGTGGAGAGACGCCAGGAAGATCACTGCCAACACCAAGTGCTGACAGGATCTCGTCTGCACGAACACCAAATGGTCTAGTGACACTTGGGTGGAGCCGATACCTTGCCAGCCTACTCTCGTCTGAGATGGTGTGAAATGAAGGATGTGAAGGCATCGAGCGAAGATGGAGGAAGTAGTTAACTACCAGCCGCTGTCTTCGTAGAGACAGCGACGGCTCAGATGCCTCTACATACAAACTGGCGACTGGACTGGTCCGAAAGGCACCAGAGCACACACGTATACCAGCATGGTGGACAGTGTCTAGAATGCGAAGTCTAGATGGGCGGGCAGAAGAATACACAACACATCCATAATCTAGCTTCGACCTGATGAGAGCACGGTACAGGCGAAGCAATACCGTCCTATCAGCACCCCAAGAAGTATGAGATAAAACGCGTAAAAGGTTGAGAACTCGAAGACAAGAGAACTTTAACTGGCGAAGGTGAGGCAGCCATGTTAATTTCTTATCGAAAATGAGGCCGAGGAAGCGGAACTCATTCACGAAGCACAGGGGAGATTTCCCCATGTACAGGTCAGGATCGAAATGACATGTACGCTGACGACAAAAGTGAACACACACGGATTTCTCGGATGAGAAGGTGAAACCTGTTTGGGAGGACCACTCAACCAAACGGTTAATCGTCAGTTGGAGTTGACGAGAAGCTGACGCGAGATTCCGTGAGCGACAAAAGATCGTAAGGTCGTCTATATACAGTGTACCATGTACAGGAGCAGCAATGCTTGCCATAACGCTGTTCAGTGCTATGGCAAACAGAGTCACAGTTTATATTTAACTATCTCATTAACTACACATAGATCATTTTTTCTTCCATGGATATAAATGTCTTATTTTAATGGATGCATTTAGTAAATACGTAATTGTTTGGCAAGTTGTTAATTTAAAGGCTGAAGAAACTTTTGAGGAGTTGATTAATCATTTCCCATTTTTGAAAAACCAAATACAATTTGTTCTGATGATGGCCCACCATTTGCCAGCAGGGGTGTAAGTGGTGACCTTCCACGTAGTACACCCAAATGTCAACCTCACTTCCATGTTAGTACACCCTGGACTGCAGACTAACGAGGCTCTGGCGACTGGCCACATGGCCAGTATAATTTTGTTTGTGTTGTCCTGTTCTTTTGTTCTTGTGTGTACTGAGTGCCCCTTTGCAGCCTCAGCTTTTAACGAGTCAGAATATTTTATGATTTTAGTTATACAACGTTAGATTTGTTATGTGTAACGGTAAGGGGCTGGACCCCGTACAATGTGACGGGTGCAAAATAACCTTCGTGCTGACGCACCCAAAATTTTAAATTCAAATTCATTTGCCAGCTGGGATTGTGACTGTCCAATATTGACATTCACAATTATTATTAACTTATTGTAAAAAAAATGAAGGTGTTTGCAACACTAATACAAATTTTATTTGTTTAAAAAGTTGTTGATAAAAATTAAACATCGAAAAATGGCAGTGAATACTATCTATCATTGTGATTGTACAAGTGTGTTATTATAGATATTGTTGTAATCCCGTTTTACCTGGGATCTGAGGTCACAGGGAAGTTTCAATTAGACATTTAGGTAGATTTTGATTTTGATTTTGAATTTAAAATTTTGGGAGCGTCAGCACTTAGGCTATTTTGCTCCCGTCACATTATACGGGGGCCAGCCCCTTATCATTACAAATAACAACTCTAGCGTTGCATAACTAAAAATATTAAAATGTTCTGACTTCTGTTAAAAGCTCATGCCGTAAACGGGCACTCAGCACACACAAGGACAACAAACAGGACAACACACACAAAATTATACTGGCCATAGTGCCAGTCGCCAGAGCCTCGTTAGTCTCTAGTCCAGGGTGCACTACGTGGAAGTGAGGTTGACATTTGGGTGTACTACGTGGAAGATCACCCCTTACACCCCACATTTAGGTAGAGCTTAATTGTGTCTGTTGGCTGAACCTTCTCCGATTAGGAGGGTAGAGATATGGAAAGTTGGTGTAAAGGTTATTCACGCTTGTTCATACCTGGTAGGTGTGTGATGTTCTTGTCCTGATGCTTCTTGCAGACCGAATCGTGACAGGTGCCAAGGTTCTATCCTCGATCCTTAGCTCGCCAAACCGAGCAATCCCTTGCGACTTGTAGCATGCTAGGCAGCGGTAACTCCCTGTTCCATCGTCGTAGTTCAGCAGTGTAATGTGTTGTAGAGTATTCAGAGACTACTTGTCCATGTGAGCGTCGATGATAGGTGTAGTTCAAATGAGCGTCAAATTCTAATAGAGAGCTAGCTCCGGGAGTGAGCTTGCTTTTATCATCTTAGGCTTCGAAAGGTTGTTAAACCTTTCGAACGCGGTAGATCTTGTTTTGATCCACGCGTTTGCCTTTCAGTTCCTTGTTTAACGGAAGTTACAAGTTAGCGCATTCTTGGGATCACCCGCTGGTCGGACAATTCCGGGAAATAAACAAGTGTGAATATTAACATGACGAGGTTTTCTCGGTTTAATAATCTCCATATCTCTACATTCCCCTTGTTGAGTTAATCGAACCAATCTGTGATGGTCGACTACCTTCTCCGGAGGAGGTTATATTTAAAAATGATCATTTATTAACATATCAAAAAGCTGTAGAAAACCAATACATCAATCCATTCACCATAAGAATCACATCACCATAAAAAAAATTGAGATCACCAAAATAGTCATATCATCAAAAAAAAAATCGTAGCACCAAACACCGTTGAAAGAAAAATATAAAACACGTATAAAAATTAAATTAAATTGTAAGTCAAAGCCTCTTATATACTCAAAAAGTACGAGCACCAATAAGTAAGTCTTGAGGTACATATAAAAATAATCGTGTTCTATTGACACACAACTAGGTTTTGAATGAACGATGACAACACAATAACAGAAAAACACATGTCATTACTCAGCAAAAGAACGCCGCACCACGCACGTGGTTTTGTTCACTGTTCGCGGAGTTCAAAGTAGACACTGAAAAATACACACAAGGTTGGGCGGAACATTGAGGTAATGCTACCATGGCAACGCCTGTAAACGTCATGTCGCCATAGGCGGGACGTTCTTTGCAGCAGACAATAAAAACACTTAACGAATACTTTTATCTCACACATGGCGTAAGAATTGAAATCCACTAAAATATTTGCAGTACCCGTGGTCACAAACTTTGGCGCTGTAAACGACATATTTGTGTATTAAATATGCGTGCCTGATGTTAATTGATGGAGGCTGAACAGTGAAACACACTTTCAGCCGATGACAAAGGACGATGCGTGTCATGTGATGGGGCAATACAACACGCTCTCAGTGGGAGGGGCTTTGCCGATGTAGGTCGCCGTGACGTCAGGTAAGGGCAGTCTGGATTTCAAGTCTACGATGTCGGTTCGGGTCGTCCTGAGGAAAGCGCTCCACATCTGGATCGCTGCCGGGAAGATGGGAAAATCAGCCCTGCGGTCCAGACGGGATTGGGTCCTTTTGGTGCTGGAACTCCACAAAATCGTCGTCGTTCTTTGCGATGAGCCTAGATCTCTCGCTCGGAAGCACAGGCAGGAGGTCGTCATGATGAATCCATCCAGGAGCATTCGCAGCGATGAGAATGAAACAAGCGCAAAAAGGGAAAAATTAGGAAAAATGTAAAAGGTAGTGGAGCAGATTTACAATAAATGATGACGGGTTATAAAATCGATTGAAAAAGGACTTTGAGATAAAACTTGGGAATTATTTTGGGGGGGAGGGGAGGTAATATTTGATCGTAGTGAAGGCAAAGGGGCGTTGTTGTTTATATGACGTAGAGTTTTTAAGGGGACCTGTTTATGGGTGACAGGTTTACATGAGAAAAGTTCGCTGGGGCCAACGGGGGGGAGTTGGTGTTGGAATAGCCGGCTTAACCGGGAATGAAATGAGAAAAGAAAGGGGAGTTCAGCGATAATAGAACGAACTAAGTGATTACGAGACATTTCCTTCTGTAATATGTGTAAATGTCGTATATAAAAACAATTGCAAGAATTTTACGTGTATTGTGGTCAAAGGATTAAGCGCCTTCGATTCGCTGCTATATAAAAATAAAAATTGAAAAAGAAGTGAAAAAGAGTAGTAATATGTTTATAGCAAGTTCATGGAAAAGAGAGTAGGTTTTTAATTTCATGGGATATAAGCTATACCATGTTGTATGCTATCAATAATGGAACTATAAAATTAAAGGAGAGAGTGGGAACATTTGCCTATATTTATTATATGCTTTGTTAACATATTTAGTGCATTGCAGCTTTCAAAGAAGCAGGTCGCGTTACACCTAAGCGTAAATTATATAAAATTGCTATGGCCAAAAAGCCAATTGTTCAAGCAAGTTCTACGCAGTTCATTTGTTCTTTAAATCGAAGATCTTGTTCTATCTTAGTTCTTTCTTTCTTTCTTTGTACTTTTTTTTTCATTTGAGCGTATATGTACCAGCAAATGGGATAAAAAATGTTTGCTAGTGAGAATCATAAACGCGCTAAGTACTTATTAGTCAAATCAGCTAAGTGATATGTTCTGACTATTACTATGCGTTTAATCGCAAAATATAAAATAACATTAAAATATCAGTAGAAATTAATTATTAGCCAAGAGATGTATTATAAATGTTCCGACGATTGAGATAGCATTCTGTAATCCTGGTCTTGTTAAAAAATTAAAAAATGAGTTCGTTCTAACGAAGAAGTGCAGTGCGAGCACGGGAAGTGAAGAAAGGGAATAGGGGGGGGGGTCGATGAGCGTGAGAAAATGCTGGTTCATAGGATGTTAGCATGTGCAATGTACGTAGCGAGGAGGCTAAAGAGAGTGATAACGGAGTGGAGTGGTAATGAATGTTAGCGTATATGTTAGTGGGGTTTTTATGGCACTAGTCGTAGCGGGCTTTGAGTCTAGAAACAGTAATTGTGTCAGATTTATCCTTGTTTCTGCCGTCGATGAAAGTAAATTCATTTTTGGGAACCCACGTCAATAAGTAAATCTACTTCTTTCCCTTGTATGCTACTATTGATAAAATACAGGCCATTTCTCTCAATGATAGGAACTTTGTCTAATCTATTATCATCCTCGATTTCGTTCCTGCAAGTCGAAGACGATTTTAGTTTAAACTACTGTCTCTTTGTGGCTTGTAAAAGCATTTATCCCTCTCGTGATTGTAACGACCACAGAACGTACATGCCGATGTATTTGCATCGTCGCGATTACCCTGATCTCGACGTTGAAACCTCTTGTTACTATTACCTCTGAATTGGCCTCGAGAGTTTGATCTAAAATTTTCTCTATGATTAGCTCTATAATTATTATTACCCCTGTAGGAAGAGGAGTTATTATTCCCATTGCTGTGAGCTCTGTTCCCTTTGTCATGTGCGTTTTGATTAGCCGTTTTCGCAAATTCCAAAACATTTGAGCAAAAATTAAAAAGAGAAGCGGTGTTCATTTGTTCTTGCGAAAAGAGGGATATGTTCGACATTTGTGACGAAAGTTTATTTATTTCATCACTAGAGGTAGCATTTTGAGCGTGTTCCACTGTGGCTACGGCTGGTGGCGCCGCGCAGTGAGCACTGTCAGAAAACATGCCAGATTGTGACGCTGAGAAACTGGGTGCTTGATACATGGTCTGGGAAGGAATTACAGGAGCGGGTGTTGATTGTAGACTTTGGACTTGATGAGCCGATGGTGGGAGGAAAGCAGATGGACATTGGTTATATGGTACAAACTGCTGACTCGGGTTCAGTGGATTACTTGGGAGGGGGGAATAGACCTGTGCATGCGAACAGCTGTGAAGTGGCGTCGGGGTGAATGTCTGAGGCAAGCTTGCTTGTGCGATTGCCTGATCAATTTCCAATTTCTCCTCCATCATACGGGAATTAATCAATGACTGCTGGCGTTCGAAATTTTGTAGGTGGGCAATTAATTCCTCTGTTTTGGCAAAGTGCTTATTAGTTAAACAGCCAATGTATTTGGCTCGCAGTCCAGTGATTATATAAGATAAAGTTTGTTCTTCAGTGGCGTTCGGGAAGTATTGCTGGACCAATGCCTTTTTAGCAATAACATAGGTATGGATCGGTTCTGTTATCATTTGCTTTCAAGAGAATTATCTGTACGGGATCCGCTGATAAGTACGATCCTTTAAATAAAGTGCTTAGCTCGTTTTTGATATGGGTGTATGTCAAGTCTACAAAATTGGGTCGTTTCTGTATGTCATGAAAATAAGTTAAAGCGGTGTCAGTCAAAAATAAAGGCAGCATCTCTGTACGTTTAGCTTCCGACCATCCTGCGGCGTGTGCTACTTGAGGAAAAATGAGTCAATGTCCTTAGGGTCATTTCCGCTAAATGGTGCCGGGTACAACGCAGTTGGGATTGTGGTGGCCATGTTAGTGGTGGGAGTTTCTACAGTTACGTTATCAGGGCTATTAATAGTGTTAGAGGGAGTAGGAACGTCACCTGGAGTACTTGCTAAGGGCTGGGGACGGTTTCTGGTGGGTGTTTCCAGTCCAAGGACAAATTGAGGGTAGTTTCTATTAGCAGACCTTAACCGTGTTAGTGGAGGGGAGGGAATTGGGGAGAAAGGACGTGAATTTATTGGATATGCCGTGATTGCAGTTGCTAACTCTATGATTTGGTCGAGGGAGGAATCTAGGTGTTCGTGCAATGCTATCTGTGACCTATTCATGAACGAAGGTTCGTCGTGCTGACCAAAGAACAAATGGAAGTATGGGTATGCAGTTATTTATGTCATTAATATATCGCTTGTCAAATAAGTATAAGCAAGTGTTCTCATTCCTGTGTGAATGATGCTTGAATACGTACTGAATGAAAATTATGCAGAAGAACTAGATTTTGTTGGCGGGGGGGGACTCGGCATAAAAATAGAAAAGAGGGGTTGTATTCCATAGGGTAATACACAAAATTGCCACTGGGTCTGACGCATCTTAAGCGTACTGTGGGCGTATGAGTTGGAATTACTAAAAATTTACTTTAAAAAATGCTCCAAAAGTGGGAGGGAGGGGGGAAGACTAATTTAATGTAAAGCAATTCGTACAGAAGGGTACTCAATTGCAAAAAGGGCCTGAAGCACCTCCACCATGTTGTAATCCCGTTTTACCTGGGATCTGAGGTCACAGGGAAGTTTCAATTAGACATTTAGGTAGAGCTTAATTGTGTCTGTTGGCTGAACCTTCTCCGATTAGGAGGGTAGAGATATGGAAAGTTGGTGTAAAGGTTATTCACGCTTGTTCATACCTGGTAGGTGTGTGATGTTCTTGTCCTGATGCTTCTTGCAGACCGAATCGTGACAGGTGCCAAGGTTCTATCCTCGATCCTTAGCTCACCAAACCGAGCAATCCCTTGCGACTTGTAGCATGCTAGGCAGCGGTAACTCCGTGTTCCATCGTCGTAGTTCAGCAGTGTAATGTGTTGTAGAGTATTCAGAGACTACTTGTCCATGTGAGCGTCGATGATAGGTGTAGTTCAAATGAGCGTCAAATTCTAATAGAGAGCTAGCTCCGGGAGTGAGCTTGCTTTTATCATCTTAGGCTTCGAAAGGTTGTTAAACCTTTCGAACGCGGTAGATCTTGTTTTGATCCACGCGTTTGCCTTTCAGTTCCTTGTTTAACGGAAGTTACAAGTTAGCGCATTCTTGGGATCATCCGCTGGTCGGACAATTCCAGGAAATAAACAAGTGTGAATATTAACATGACGAGGTTTTCTCGGTTTAATAATCTCCATATCTGTACAATATATATTCGAAATTATGATGTGTCTACATTTTTTATTTGTACAATCCGTGAACTTAACTACAAGATTATTTGGGATTAGGCAAATGCCACGCCTCAAATCATTGGCGACCGTAACAAGAACCAGATTAAGGAAGTGTATCTTCGGATTTTGAGGAACAAATGTATTTAGTTCTCAACTTTTAAATTTGATTGCTTTGTATAATTTTGACACTTATGTATATTATGGCTGATAAAGCAGGGAAAGAGGGGTGTAAGGGGTGACCTTCCACGTAGTACACCCAAATGCCAACCTCACTTCCACGTTAGTGCAGCCTGGACTGAAGACTAACGAGGCTCTGGCGACTGGCCCCATGGCCAGTATAATTTTGTTTGTGTTGTCGTGTGTTTTGTCCTTATTTGTGCTGAGTGTTCTTTGCAGCCTCGGCTTTTAACGAAAGTCAGAACGTTTTAATATTTTATGATTTTAATTAAGCAACGTTAGAGTTGTTATGTGAAACGGTAAGGGGCTGGACCCCGTATAGTGTGACGGGTGCAAAATAGCCTTAGTGCTGACGCACCCAAAATTTTAAAATCAATCAATCAAGAAGTTTAAGGAATCCAGTGAGCAGCTAAACAGGAAACTGCAGGAATCCAATGATAAGTTAGGCAGGAAACTGCAGGAATAGAATGATCAGCTAAATAGGAACCTTGAGGAATCTAGTGAGCAGCTAAACAGGAAACTTCAGGAATCCAATCAAGAGATGAAGGAATGCAATGAACAGCTCAATCAAAAACTTCCAAGAAGCTAATGAACATCTAAATCAAACACTTCAAGAGTCGCATGAACGTATAAGTGGGGGAGTTAAACAATCAAATGAACAAGTAAGAACAAATTTGGAACAATTAAATTCTGATGTGAATACAAAACTAGAAGCTGTCCATCTGGAGGTGGACACAAAGTGTTCTACTGTTAATGAATACATAAGGAATGTCAGCAGTAGGTTAGACAACATTGTCTCTGAAATGACAACAAAAATTGGTTGTGTTGCCGTTGCATGTGTTGGGTCTAACGAACAGCTAGACAACAAATTGAAAGTAGAATTGGGGACTGTTGATGACAGGTTAATTGTATTAGAAACAGAGCAACACAAGAGAAACGTTTCGAAACTTTTGAAACCAATTTAAATGATAATTCCTCGCAGCTTATCAACATTAAGGACAGGTTGTCGACCATGAGTAGTGTAAAAGTATATACAACCAGCACGAGAAATGATGAACCCCTCTCAGGCAGATTTGGCTACAATTAAAACTTGCTCAACATGCCCATATGAGCTTTTTGCTCAAGTGTGGAACCCTGTCTAATCCAAGATTTTTGTAAAAATGCCCTCGGGAAGTTCCTGTGAAATGATGAGCCCCCTCAGATTGATTTGTCCACACTTACAAAAGGCATTTCTGTCAGATTGTTGTCCATAAGCTTGTTAAAAATATGCCCTTCTTCATATTTCTTTTGGCTACACTTAAAACTAAGCCACCCTCACACACACACACCCACACCCACCCACCCACACACACACATATTTACTTCCGGTTTAAGTTCAATTGGATACCAGGTTCAATTTGTTTATCTAATATTAAAACAATGTAATATGCAAAGATCTTTTAGAATTGCTCTGTGACTCTCTCATTTCTTACATCATAAACATATGATTTTTCACCTATGAGAATAACACTACATATGGTGTCATCGGGGAGTGTATCGTGGAATTCACAGATAATTTTAATGTTTGTCCTGTCATTAACCACAACTTGTTTCCTTTTTGAAGTGTTGATTACAAACATTGGTCTCTGTGCTTTGAATTCATCTGGTGTGTAATACATGTCAGTATTGCCAGTAGTGACCCTTTTGTATGCTGTAAATGCTTCATATAATTTAAGGAAATCATCCTTGGACATGTCTAAATTATAATTTTCTCTAGGAAATACCTCATTTCTGCCATTTTTAAGATATATGTTCTTGATGTTGCAGTTATCAAATTTACTTGAATTTTTTTCCTGATTATTGTGTCTTCCAGTCTGAAACAGAACCACCACAAAATCAGGCATGTCATATTGTATACTGGAGAATGAATTTGTAGCATCAAACTCATAATAAGTACCAGTGGCGGGCTTCTGTACACATTGATATGTATAAAATTGTAAAGGAACCTGTGGATTTTTTATTATATCTGCTTTGTATTTAAGAGCATAACTGGCTTCATATTCAACAACTGGGATTCTTAGCTCCATAGTCTGAATAATGCATTTGCCTTCATCAGGTAGGGTATTAGGCAAAGCTTCCCCTGTAGAGTTTAATGTGCTGTACCTCATCAAAGCATTATTATCATTGGCAGCTCTTCTAAATATGATTCTTAAACCACCCTTCCACATAATATCTTTGTAATCTGAGAAGAATCCTGGCAACAGGCGCATAGGAAACAGCACTGTGTGGCTCTTAGATATAATTTTATCACCAGCCTCAAATCCACCTATTTTGTAGTAAGAAGCCTCGGTTTTGGATAATTTTAGTGTGGCCAAAGCTGTGGAGGTAATGCCGGGATAATCCACTCTGTTTATAACAACACCATGCTTTCTGATCTCAATTTCAGAGAACAGATGCGGCACAAAATTATCTACCAATCTTATATTTGAATTTGCCGGATAATCTGTTCCATCGAGCTTTACAACATCAAATTTGATGTATAGATCTGCTCTGTGGGGGTGTATAAAGCCATCCCCTACATCAAGATCAACCTCAATCTCTGTGTTGGGTTGATTTAAATTTGCAAATGTCCTCCTGTTTGGGGGGAATGATTGTAGCTCATAACTCTCAAAATTTTCCATTTTTTTGTATGTATTTTTATTTAAATATTAATCTCTATGATAGCAGTTGTTGTGGCTCCAGCAAAATCAACTAATTCTTCTTTTTCATTAGTGACCATCAACTCAATGTTATCTATTCTATTATGGCACACAGGAAAATATAATGTTGGGGATGGAGTGTAGATGATTGGCTCCATAAATTCAGAATTAGGTTTAAATGTTGCAATGATGCCAGTTTGTTTGTGAGTGCCTATGCCATTTGATTTGGTGATCATACCCTCAGCCACATTACAGTGAATATTGAGAATCTCTATGGCTAAGAATTTAGGTATATTAATAGCAGTGTGTTTAATGGCTGGTTCAAGTTTTGTGTTGTTCTCAAAGCCTAACAGCTCTCCTATAGTACCCAGATCCACTGTTTCTGTAGCAGATACAATCTCTACTCTGTGAGTGACAGAATTTTGAGTTAATACTATACCTCTGGGTAATTGAGCATTTAGAGTGGACAGATTATATTGCCCTGGAGTGATGACAATTTTTTGATCACCAACTGCAATTGTGTTGTTGTGGTGTGTAATATTAGGGATCAAGTACATGCCATAAAATGCTCTGAGAGCTATTGTTTTGGGATACACTATATCATCATGTAATTTGAGTTTCAATATTGAATTTTGGCTTGTGAGATGGAATACCCCCATGATGTTTCAGATACCACAAGGCTTTTTGAAAATTTTCAATTGATGGATTATTTATTTGAGACATATATCTAAGAACAGATAAACACAAATGTCCACAATTAACATCTTTGAAGTTTTGAACACGGGCATTATTGTAATAAAGATTAGTTGATTTTAGATATTTTTCTAAATTTTCAGGTGGAACACCTCCAAATGAATCAAACACAAATGCCTCATTGTTTAAATATTTAAGATAGCAAATCCAGTGAGTGCCCTGATTTTTGTACTTATCCAAATTAACAATGCCACACTCTTTGTTGAGTGGTTGTTCTGGTAAAGAATCAGACATGTACACACCTCTAAAATTGTTGATGCCTAGTGGCTTGATTAAAGCTTCAATATCTTGGTTTGTAAGCGGCTCTTGTTTTTTTTTAAACTTATTCATGGCTCTCTTAACACCTTTGCCTTGTTTCTCCATGGCCAGGTTATGGCGCTTTATTTCATCTAATTCTGCCTTATTTTTCTTGGCATCTATTACTGTTTTTGCTATGGCAGCTGATCCCCCAGCCAAGCTCCCCACAGCCCAAAGTGCTGCTAAGATGGCCGGGATAGTAAATATGAAACCCCCTACATGTGATTTTTTCTAGATTGTTGTAATTTTTTTAAATTGGGGGGTACTAAGCAACAATTTCATACCATGGCCCTTGGCAATACAAGATTTTTTTTTCTTGCGCTGCTTTTTGGTTAAAAGACTATCAATAGTTTTAAGAGATTTAAGACCTGCATAAGGTATTTGATACATAACACCCTTGGCCTTCATTCTAGGTTTATTATATACATATTCACAGCCCCCACCCCAGTTTTTGTTTGGTGTTCATAGCTATGGTGGTTCCCAATGCTGCTATTTTTTCACTTAAAGAAGCATCTTTGCTTACAAATCTACCAAATGCAGCCTCTTCTAATTTCTTGTCTGCAACATGTCTCTTGTCAAGATCAGAATGTGTGTTGTATGCTATGTCATGGTCTCTACAAGCGGCATCTAGGGGATTAACACCAGGATCACCTCTGTTTAATCTATGGTCCAATTTTGTACCGGGACCACAATACTGATAGCCTGGAATATGTAGTTGAAATGGCAGCTTGTTTATAATGTCATTAACCAACCCCCGGCCCTCAGAAATATTCCAAAATTTAGGTGGTAGAGTATTAATAATTTTTATAAGATATCCAATCCCCTTAGTGTCATTCACTATAAAATTAGACAATTTTATGCTTATCATGTCCATAATTCCAACCTTTTCATTGTAAAAATTGTGGTTGCCAGCATTTTCCTCCCCAGCTATCACCAATAACCTATCTACAAGTTTCCTGACATCATCAACCCACACAAATTCTTTAGGCAGGGTGTTGTATTGTTTGATTCCACTGCCAGTCTTGATTTGTGACCATATGGGCTTGATTAAATTGTTGTATTTTGCTCCACTGCTAGACTTGACTCTCTTTTGTGTGGGATCATTGTTCTGGTATAGAGCATCTGATTTTATTAATATTTCTTTGTAGTGCTCATAATCTTGATCTGTATAGCTGCCAGGTCTCTTCCTAGTCATCAGTTCCCACAACCCAGGTGTGCCGGGATATTTAACAAAACCACCTTTTTCTCCAAGATGAGATTCTGAATATACAATTATATCATCTCCCATAAATGTTACTCTGAAATTGCCAATTCTATGTATGATGCTACCATCACGCTCTGTGTCAGCATATAAGCCAAAAACCTCATCTTTGTTGTCTTTAGGTGTGCTTAAATATTTTTGAGCAAGAAGACCCAATTCAATAGGATCCTGGGTAGCTACAATTCTTCGAGGAGCAACAGGACTAGGTGTATGAATACTGGAAAGTGGGGTGATTGGATAATCTAATATGTTCCTAGCAGCTACAGGTACAAGCTCTGTGATCAAATTTTGATTTTGCTCTGTAACAGTTTTGATATTTTTACCTAATTCACTAATAGAATCAATAATAGGCTGTTCTGTTTGTTTGTGTTGTTCATAAATTCCTCGGTTCTGTGATTTCCATCCCTTAAATCTTTTTACAATATAATCTCTTATTTTAAGATCATCAAAGATTTGGCCTTTTCATGGTTATTTATATATGTTTCAATGTCTAGAAAATTGTTGATTTTATTTCTGTATTTGCCACTATTGGGTTTTCTTGTCATATCAATTGTGATAAACCCATAACTGTTCTGGTTCCAGCACCTACTGCAAAACTTGGAAAAATCATTGTAGCTCAAGTCCCCACCTACATATTCATCATGTATGTGTTTGAGGTTGGTATGATCTTGATGAAACACACATATAAAATTGCTGTTGTCTCGGATCAGCTGCTTCGGTATTTTTGAAAAAGTCTGTGCCAGGTAGAAGCAATCAATGTTTTTGTGTCGGCCCTGTGTAAAGAAATTTCTAACCTTGTTTTGATTATCCAGTATAATGTCATCAAACACAACAACAGAATTATCGAGACGTTCATGGAGTGGCTTAACATCTGGTTCAAAAGTGGCTATATCCAATCCATCATATAGCTTCATCAGCTGCTGATATTTTAATTGTTCCAAGCTCTTAGAGAAAACATACAAGTGCTTATTTTTCCAGTCTAACCAGTTGGGTGCCAATAAAAAATTATCAATCATTAGTGTAGTTTTACCACAAGCTGATGGCCCAACAATAAGACATCTAATATTATCAGGCAGCAACTTGCCATTTCTCTTAATCTGCTGTTCAGGTTCTGGCAGCCTTTTTATAACATCCCAGGTGCTCATATTATCACTTTGTCTGCATCGATCCAGCTGTGTTCTGGAAGTCCTAGCCATTTGACAAAATAACTTGTTGCCTTTTCTGCGGATGATTTTTTCTATGAGATATGTGTCAGGCTGTTTAGTTTTGCTGAGGTCTTCTTCATAGAATCGGCCTTTGAGAATTTCTCCTCGGTGGTCTTTTATTATATATGTGTTAAGGGTCCCAGGTTTAACTTGAACCACTGTAAATAATTCAGTGCTCCAGTTTCTTGTAAAGCCTCTTTTGAATAAGTGCTTATATTTGCTGATTCTTACTTGATCACCCACCTTGTATTTGGCCTTTCTTTGATTGATTGATTGATTGAGTTAAAATTTATGGGTGCGTCGGCACTTGAGGCCATTTCGCACCCTTCTGTGTATACGGGGAAATGTCCCCTTATCTAAAATTCTGACTGAGATTTAAAAAAGGGGTGTAGATTGCCCCTTAAGAAAAACTAAAAGTGCAAGGTTGTAAAAAGACCTGCACGAGACAAACACAACACATTAAAAAGTCAGAATAAACTAAAAACCTCCTTACAGACGGTGGAAGAGTCCAGCTCTTCGCAAAAAACTAAAAACATGTGATAAAATACTGCTGTCATCACCCAAGAGGGATGACAAACAGCCGGAAAGGTTAAAAGTCTGCCGGAAGTAAGCAAGATCGACACATTCAACGAGAATGTGTCGGATGCTTAAAATAACATTACAAGTACGACACAACGGAGGGTCCAGCCCTTGCAGTAGGTGACCATGCGTGAGACGGCTGTGTCCTATACGCAGGCGGGTAAGAATAACGTCTTCTCGCCGAGAGGGACGACACGAGGAACGCCAAACACCTATGGTGGGCTTAACAGCGTGAAGCTTGTTCCCCGTTTCCACATCCCACTCGGTCTGCCAAGTGTCAAGAAGGCGAGAACGGAACACATTCTGCAGGTCGCTAGCTGGCAAAAGGTGGACGAGAACGTCGCCATCTGCATCAGCAGACTTGGCGGCAGCATGAGCTGCTTCGTTCCCCTGGATGCCCACGTGGCTAGGGACCCAACAGAAGTGTACATCTGTGCTGGCAGATAAGGACACAAGCCGTCTGAATATGCGTTGCGCTACCGGATGCCGGGAATACGGCGAATCCAGAGACTGCAACACGCTGGTCGAATCACAGCACACAAGGACTTGAACCACTGTAAATAATTCAGTGCTCCAGTTTCTTGTAAAGCCTCTTTTGAATAAGTGCTTATATTTGCTGATTCTTACTTGATCACCTACCTTGTATTTGGCCTTTCTTGTTGTTGGCTGGTATCTAGGATAATAAACAGTCCTGATCAATTTTTGCTCAACAGATGAAGTTACTTCAGAGGGTTTCATGTTGATTGTGGAATGGACAGAGTTGTTATATTTATGTAGAAGTTCTGGAAGAATATTAAGCCATTTATAATTACCTTGAAGTGTAAATTGTTTATACATAACATTTTTTAGGGTTTTGTTGAATCTCTCTACAATTGAGGCCTTGAGATCACTGTAACTCGAATAATGTTGTATTGACTGGCTTTTAATAAATTGTTGGAACACAGAATTATAAAATTCTTTGCCATTATCTGTTTGCAAATAGCGCGGTGATCTTCCACTCTGATTGATGATTGTCCTGAAGGCTTCTGTAACACATTTTCCAGTCTTGGATTTGAGTGGCACAGCCCAGGAAAATTTTGAAAATGTGTCTATGACAGTGAGTAGATACTTGTAGCCCTTGTTGATTTTGTCTAAGTTTTTCAGCTGTCCACTTGACATCTCAATCAAGTCGCTCTGCCATAAATCATCTATGCCTTTTGTGACTACTGGCAGTCTCTTATAATTATGTCTGGCTTGTCTGTGTAATTCATCAACAATAATTTGTCTAGACATAATATGAAAACAAGAATATTGCAACTATGGGGTGTTCAGCAGCTGATACTACAGGATTTTCTAAATACAGTTTGTCTCCTATTTGTATATGAAATTCCAGAGAGCCATCATCTTCAGCATAAGATGTTTCTAATGTATTGGGATCTGTAAAATCTTCTAACTCTACACTGGTGATTTTTGGTTTGTTGTCAGCATTTGTTATTGATAAGGTGGGGTAGTGGTGTGCCTGTGGTTGAAGCCAATATTTGATCTTGATTGGTCTCAGTGTGCCCCCAACAAAAAATTGGTAATAAAATTGTGCAGGGGACAGCATATATATTTTGCCACCTTGTGTAAATGGTGAATCATATTCTTTGTTGGGGATGCTGTACAATTCAAGAATTACTGTATATTTTGGATTCTCAATTATGCCTGTTATTTCTTTTTCTGCTGTAAGCAATCTGCTTGTTACAGATTCAAGGTGCTCATTGATGGTCCTAACAACATCATCATGGCCTGGCTTGATTTTTATGTCCACAACAAGTTTCTTGTATTGTTGCACAATCTCTTGTAGCTGGGTGGCAAAAACAGACAGAGCATTTGCTTGATTGGATTCCATGGTCCCTAGCTGTTGCTTGATATTAGCTACAATTTGTTGCAAATTTTCAATAACTGCCAATTTTGAATTTTGAGCAGTAAGATCATGGACCTGTCTTCTGATATCCTCAAACAGGGCATGCAGTTCATTAATATGTTGATTAGTTGGTAGAGTGGCCACTGTCTGAGTAAGTTGTTTGATCTCTGTCTGGATATTCTTGATATCTTCTGATTTCAATATGCGATTCACAGCTCTCTTAATATTTTTAAGTTCCTGTGATGTAGGCAGATTTGATACAGTATTTTGCAAAGATTCAAGTGCCAATTTCACATTATTTAATTCAGAAGCATCAGCCACATTTTGCATAGAATTTTGGAGCAGGGCTATATCTGCCTGAGTGGGTGTTGATTGTTGTAAAATTTCAAGTTTTGTTTGGATATCATCGATCAAGTGATGAAAATGAGATAGTTCAGATTCAGTGTTGAGGTTTTCAAGCTTTGTGATCTGTTGCTGGACACTGACAAGTGTGTCTACAATACCAGGCAGGCGGGATTCTTGTACATTTGTCAAATCACTTTGCACTGCTGCTATTGTACCCTCAAGATGGGTTATGGTACTTTGAATTTTTCCAAAATCTTCATATGTTTCAAGTTGCAGCTTAATGTTGGCAACACTCCGAGTTATTGCACTCAAAGCATCAGAAGATGGCAAGTTGTTCATAAAATTTTCAAGTGTCTCAATTTTTTCTTTAACCTCGGCTATGGCATTGTTCAAGGGGTCCAGATTAGGTATCTGTAATGATTGAATCTGTTCTTTTAGATTGGAAATCACTAGATCAAAATCTTCTTGTGATTTTATGCTTTTGACAATTGTTTGGAGCTGTGTCTGGACATTATTTATCTGCTCTTCCAATTGTTGTTTCAATTGCTCAGAGTTGGTGGCCTGGGTCTTAAATTTGGCTTGAGCTGCTACAGCCTCTTCTAAACTTTGAAAATTATAAAAATGTTGCCAGGTCAGTATATTTCTGAAGCAGCAATTTGAGTTAATTTTAAGAAGAGGGTCCATGCATTGTGATTGCAAATTTGTAATTTCTAGTTGAAGACTGGCATTGAGTGTGGTTTGTAAAGCTTGCAAATCACTTCTTAATTTCTTGACTGACATCAAGCATCAGAATCTCATCACTGTGATCTTCATGCCTTGTATGGCCAAATATATCATTAGGCATTTTTGTTTTAGTAGTTATTTATTATTGAATATCTAATTCTTAATTCTATAAAAAAAGGTATAAGCTTGTCATAGGATCCCGGGACCTCAATATATAAGCAGTCACCAGCAGAAACAGTATATACAGTGCCAGAAATCATGTTTGAGTGCTTAATTCTATAAATATTTCTCCCCACTGAAATCTTGACATTACCCTCAGGGGTTGTAATAAATTGCAATTGACCACCTACAGGTAATTGGTAATGATTTAAATTATTGTTAAATATGTACAATGTTTTACCTGTGTCATCATCAACATCTGTAAATATGCTGTTCAGATGAATAATTAACAAAGCACTTAGTTTAGATATTATATCAGAAGAGGGTTGTGCTGTTGGTAGGTCCATAATAGCCTGTTTTTTGAACCCAAATAAGTTCATAGGCATGTTTATTTATTTCAAATCATGCTCTGTAATTGGGCATTGTTTGCCACTTTTCAAATCGCAATGACCCCATGGTAGAGTATGTATGCCACATGATAAAATGCATCTCTTATCATCATGTGGGTCCAGAGCCACTTTTCTTACAATATTTGTAGTCAACAAGTGATCCACACTCTGAATTCTATTTTCTGATGTTCTGATTGTGCTACATGATTTGAGGCAATTTTTGTAATCTTCAAATTCAAGCTCTTTGTCAACATTTACTCTGCCAATGCCCTTGGCCTTTTTGGCAACAGCGCCACTACATGTTTCAAAACTGTACATCTTGGCCCTTAACCCAGCAAATGCCACAATAACATCACCAAGTGTCTCATCTTTTAACTTGCCAGGCACTTTTTTGTTGTGGTGTTTAATTTTTGAATGTTCAGTGGTATCAAAATATTTAAACAATTCAGGCTTTGCCATATCTTGATAAACATCTTCTGTTTGAATATCAAGAACAAAACTATCTGTGTCCATGTACATCAGTTTTACACGATCCTTATAAAAAGGCTTCAACACATTATAAAACAATTTTAACATGTGTAATTTGGCCAATTCCAATATCACAGCCCCTACATAAATAGGCTTATCAAACTTAATCTTTGTTTTTTTCATGTTGAAAAGTGCCATATTCTCATCATAAATTCTTCTGTAATTGAAGTTGGGCTTTGCAATCAATTTTTTGCTCCGGCTGGGGTCAGTATTTATTTTAACATCAATATGTTTTCTGACAATTGCAATTGTTTTGCCATACACTGAATTGACCATCAATTTAAACAAGGTCTTATCAAATTGGCTCATTGCAGATGTTCGAAGCTCTGTGTTTGTATCAATATATGGTTTCAACCATCTTGAGTGCCTGAACCTCAAAACTTTGCCAACTTTGGTCACTTGAACACCATGATGCATCAGGAACTGGAGGTTTTTGTAATATATGACATAATCCTGTTTCGGCTCTAGAGTCATCATCAATTTCTTCTGTTTAGAGACATGTGAACACTTAACCTCAGGAATTGGGGGCAGATCAGAAAATGTGTTGTGTAAATCATCAGGAATTGTCAGATCAACCTCTAAGAACAGGCCATAGTTACTGTCATCAAAATCATTAAGATCTTCAATATTGAAATCTTCAACCCACTCAAGCCCTGCATATGGCAGTTTTTTCATCATGGCATAACCATAGAGGCTATTGGCATCCACATACAGTATATAATTTGATGGCAGTGCTGGATCATAATCAGGAATATATTTGTTATTTGCTCTGGCATATCTCTGAGAACATTGCACCATGCCTCCTCTTATACATTGTTCCATAAACAGATACATATTTTGATCCTGGATCAGATCCAACTGCATTTTAGTGTTCAAAAACATTGCAGACCATGCTAGGCCCGGAGGACTGTAAAAATACATTGGATCCAGCTTATAATTTTGCATGGAAGATTTTCTAAATGCCTGAAGTATATCAGCTAAGAGAGTGACATCAAGTTTTAAATAAGCCTTGTGATAATCACCAAATGTCTGGCATTTTAAATTGTTCCACACCAACTGGTCATGGTGATAATCTTCATCAGTGATTCCAGATCCTCTGATTTTGCTGTAAAACTCTTGTTGTGGTGGCAGAGAACACTCATCAAATTTAGAAAAATCTGTAACATAATCATATGGATATACACCCTTCCGCCTAATTAATTTCAGGTCCTGATTTGGAAACAAAGCACATGTGATTTTGAATTGATCATCAGATAATTGAGTGGCCAGTGTAGCCAGGCTAGCAGACAGAATTCTGTATGAATCAAGAAATCTTTAGTGAATAGGAACACCATTAACAATTATTATTTAGCTAATGGCAATATATTTTTCATTATTTTCAGCTAAAATATTTAAATTCTGCTTGTCAAACCCCTCGTACCTGATCAAATGATGGAAATCATAATTGGATGCTCCATGGCAAAATATAGGGACAAATTTTGGTCTCTGGATCTTAATATTACAGCTATTACACAGGGGCATTAAGAATTTACCATCTGTATGAGAATGGTGTTTCACCTTGATATTTGTATCTGAAAATTCAGAATCACATACCGGGCATTTTTCTGCATTGTTGAAATCTTCAATCTGTTCCTCTGTTAAAGGCAACATGGGTTTTGATTTTAATAAGACATTAGATGCTATGTCATGGCACTCATTTTCTATTTCATCTGCAAATTTTTTGATGGCATCTGCTCCCATGTATAAATTTTCTTTACTAACAACACCATCATGTACAATCACATAATAAAAACTAGAAGGTTCATGTAACTGGTATGATGTAATTGAAGGTTCATCAGGATCTGGGCTACAGAATGCAAGAGGTTTGAGATTTGATTCAAAATCACAGACTATATATGCTGGGTGTTCCAACAAGGCTTCAAATTTTTTGAATTTGGCATTTTCACTTGGATTAGGCATCACCATATGAACAGGTTTATGGTTGCCACAGTATTTCAGATGCTCAATTAACTTGTTTTTAGCAATTTCTGCATTAACTTCCCGAACCCCATTTATTATTTTTTTACCATCAAATACAGACAAACATCTTCTGCACAACTTGAATATTTTATGAGTTTTGTCTAGTTGTGTTCTGACTAAAGCTTCAAGATTATGTATCAGAGTATAATGGCGTGTATCATCCCCTTCAATTAAGAGCAGATCAATCGGAACAGCAGAATCATCATCAAATGCACTGATTCTGAGAGGTGCTATCAAGCAATTGCCACGGCCAGTAGAACAAGTAAATACATTAATAGATAATTGTTTACCATTGATATTCCTGGCCTTTTTTTCAAATTTATCAATATTCTCAACAGACATTGGATATTCTAAACCCTCCATTGCCTCATCAAAATCATTTTCATGTTGTTTATAATAAGTTATTCTATCAGGATTCCTTGAAACTGGATACAAAGCAGCTAAAATACACCACAAAAAGCATTTCTCATCATTATTTTTTATATTAACCACGGCTTGTTTGTTTTTAATATTGGCAGGTAATGGCAAATATGTAGATCCTTGTAATGGGCTGAATTCAGAAATATTAACATAGAGCTTGTGTGGAGATCCGCATAGGCTCCATCCAGACTCTTTTGCAGCAAATTCAGAGTGTTTAATAATCAATTGATCTATCAAACTGCTTATTATTTTGTCTGAATTTGTATTTGAATATACAGGTACAGTTTCTGTTATGTGGGGCTGTGTAAATTTTGTGCCATTTGGCTTCTTATATTGTGTAAACAATTTGAGGGACAGCTTATAAGAGCCATTTTGTGCATTTAGAATTGCCTGCACATCAGGATTTAAACTGTTCAAAAAATTCTTAATACCACGTCTTGGCTCTGATACAAACCGGTAATCCCTTAATTGGCCAGCAAAACTGCTATGGATGGGTTCATAGCGTGGCTGCTTTGCTGGTCCAGCATTAACAGGTGTTTCATGCTTCCTTTTCAGACCAGATGTAGATGGTTGTGGGGGCAATGTTGATGACTGTGCAGAGCAAGTACCTTTATGTTTATATGTGAAATATTCCAGATTATATTTTCTATGGCATTTAGGGCATATTTTTGTGGGAGTTCTGCATTTGTCTGGATTACAATTCCTTTGATGCCTGGCCCAATTGGGGCTGGTTATATTCTTTTTGCATTGATTACAATATTTTTGATTTGGCATTTTTGTTGTTTTTTATTTTATAAGATTTCCTGGGGTCCAAATCAAAATTCTATGCTTAATAAAAAATATCAGTTGGGTTCAGCAGTGTGATTTGTGTGTGTGTGTGTGTGTGTGTGTTAAAATTTTTGGCTTTGCTATTTATATAAAATTTCTTGGGGTCCAAATCAAAACTTTATACTTAATAAACCAATGACAGGTTGTTAAAAATTCTGTATATTAAATCAAATAGATTTGTAATTCAATTTATACAAATCTGCAATATTTTTGTGTTTAAAAAATATAAGCAGCACTGCAACAACACACCCTTACTCTTCAACAACTCTCACAATACTGGCTGATATGCAATGCAAAATTTCTTTATATAGCCTAAGCACAGACCCCATTGAAAATATTTGAAACAATAAGCCAATCAGAATATAACACATCATCACATTATGTCATAACCAACCAATCAGAAAACAACACATGTCTAATAATTTGTTGCAAAACATGATGCAATATAAATAAACCAGAAATAGGCCACAAGTGGACCGGAAGTAGGCAAACCGGAAGAGGACCGGAAGTAAATATGTGTGTGTGGGTGTGGGTGGGGGGGGCTTAGTTTTAGGTGTGGGCAAAAAAAATATCAAGAGGGGCATATTTTTAACACGCTTATGGACAACAATCTGACAGAAGTGCCTTTTGTAAGTGTGGACAAATCAATCTGAGGGGGCTTATCATTTCACAGGAACTTCCCGAGGGCATTTTTACAAAAATCTTGGATTAGACGGAGTACCACACTTAAGCAAAAAGCTCATATGGGCATGTTGAGCAAGTTTTAAGTGTAGCCAAATCTGCCTGAGGGGGGTTCATCATTTCTCGTGCTGGTTGTATATACTTTTACACTACTACCATGGAAACTACAGTACATTGATATTGATATTGAATTTAAAATTTTGGGAGCGTCAGCACTTAGGCTATTTTGCTCCCGTCACATTATACGGGGGCCAGCCCCTTATCATTACAAATAACAACTCTAGCGTTGCATAACTAAAAATGTTAAAATGTTCTGACTTCTGTTAAAAGCTGAGGCCGTAAACGGGCACTCAGCACACACAAGGACAAAAAACAGGACAACACACACAAAATTATACTGGCCATAGTGCCAGTCGCCAGAGCCTCGTTAGTCTTTAGTCCAGGGTGCACTACGTGGAAGTGAGGTTGACTTTTGGGCGCCTACGTAAAAGGTCACCCCTTACACCCCGAAACTACAGTACAAATTTTGCAACAACATTCAACTACGAGTAATGTGAGTAGTAACGGTGAAATGCAAAGAAATAGTGTAAATGCAACTCACCAACCTAAACGAAGAATTGATTCCGGATTGAGTTCATCAGATACTGATCCTGAAGCTTCGTCGGAAAGAACACATGTCAAACGCTTGATAAAAGGTTCACGTTCTCGTAAACAATGTTACTTGGAAGCGTAAAGATTATAGTGGTTCACAGGGGTGTAAGGGGTGATTTTCCACGTAGTACACCCAACTGTCAACCTCACTTCCACGTTAGTACACCCTGGACTCAAGACTAACGAGGCTCTGGCGACTGGCCCCATGGCCAGTATAATTTTGTTTGTGTTGTCCTGTGTTTTGTCCTTATTTGTGCTGAGTGTTCTTTGCAGCCTCAGCTTTTAACGAAAGTCAGAACATTTTAATCTTTTATGATTTTAATTAAGCAACGTTAGAGTTGCAATGTGTAAAGATAAGGGGCTGGACCCCGTATAGTGTGACGGGTGCAAAATAGCCTTAGTGGTGACGCACCCAAAATTTTAAATTCAAATTCAAATTCAAAATTCAATATAGTGGTTCACATGTTGCTCAAAGCTTTATTCATGATGTTGGCAGGCATACTTCCAACCCAACTACAAATGCGTTTCATTTTAGATCTGTTACGTCGACAAAATCAGTATGTGACAATATTCATCGAACATCATTTCATAATTGTAATGTTCAGAGTAATTCTTTATCTTGTACTTGGTGTACAAGTGACGAGCTTGCTGATTAGATCAATGTTCCGCTTTGTAGTGAACCTAACTGGGTTATCGTAGTTATGTACACGATTTTAGGAAGGACATGTTGATCAACATAACACACGTAATATGATACATAACAGGGTCCTGAGACAACCTCGATAAAAAAACCTATCCCAAGGTGTGAGTTGCACGTGCCGATGGGACAGTGTAGGCTGCAGGGGTAGGTGCAGTCGCGAACGTGGCCTCGGGGATTTCGGTTTGGTCCAAGAGTAGCCTCCATTTTTGGTTGTAGGCCTTCCTCGGCATAGAGGGCATGTCGAGGCAACAACTTATGGACCCTCCACAATAATAAAATTTTGTATATGGGTACAAAAAACAACTCAAACGGGGGGGAAACCCCCAAAACGAGCGCGGCCTTCGAGCCCACTTATGTAATTAGTTAATTAGTATTATTCAGAAGAATGACCCCCCTCCATGTAGGACTGCCTTGACGGGGCGAGGGGGCTTAGTAGGGAGGTCAATTTCATCTCATCATTTCACCCATTCTTCATATCCATATCTCAGGTTTTTCACCATTCCATCACGTCATTCATCTCCATATCTTTGACCTCCCTCTAAGAAACTAAGGTAGGGAGGTCATTTTCATCTCATCATTTCACTCATTCTTCACATCCATATCTCACGTTTTCACCGTTCCATCACATCATTCATCTCCATATCTTTGACCTCCCTATAACTAAGGGTCCTGCTAGAGGAGACAACCTCGATAAAAAAACCCTATCCCAAGGTGTGAGTTGCACGTGCCGATGGGACAGAGTTGGCTGCAGGGGTAGGTGCAGTCGCGAACGTGGCCTCGGGGATTTCGGTTTGGTCCTCGAGTAGCCTCCATATTTGGGGGTAGGCCTTCCTCGGCATAGAGGGCATGTCGAGGCGACAATTTATGGACCCTCCACCATAAAATAATTTTGTATATGGGTACAAAAAACAACTCAAACAGGGGGAAGCCCCCAAAACGAGCGCGGCCTTCGAGCCCGCTCCAATTAGTGGAAAAGACAAGTAACGTGCCACGTTACCTTGTTATCAGTTTTGTTGAGAAGACCGATAGTAACGATGTTTGTGCAACAACAAAGAAACACGGAGCTGCTACATTGAAGGACTTGTCACCATTCCTTATCAAGAAACAGCTAGACTACGCCGCTGGTTCCGATGTTCCTGAAATAAAGAAGCTGAGAAACGGGAGTCTACTTATCCAGACCAGCACAGATCGCCAGACTAACAACCTTTTAAAGTTACGATCTTTGGGCCACTTCACTGTTAATGTTGAACCCCATCGTCAACTTAACAGTAGTAAAGGTGTGATTCGACACTGGGATCTGCTAAATGCTGAGGAGGAAGAGATCCTTGAAGCACTCTCAGACCAATATGTCACCACAGTGCAGCGAATCAAGACGCGAAAATCCGGAGAACTTGTGCCAACTGCTTCGATTATACTAACGTTCCGAAGAACCACTCTCCCAATTATTGTACGGGCTGGATATTTGAGACTAAAAGTCCGACCATACATCCCTAACCCGATGCGATGTTTCAAATGCCAGCACTTTGGGCACACTCAGCCTTCCTGCAAGGCCACTACCGCCCTTTGTGGTAAGTGTAGTCTGCCTGATCATGGGCCCGAACCATGTTCTTCTGGTCCCAAATGCATTAATTGCCAAGGCGAACACCCAGTCTGGCATCGTGACTGCCCCTCTTTCCAACAAGAGAAGAAAATCAGAGAGTTGGTCGTAACAGAGAAAATCTCTGCTGGCGAAGCAAAACAACGTCTCCGCGAAAGTATACGCACCACTTTACCTGTGCCATTCGCTACAGTTGCTGCAGCTGCTCTTACCCGTCGCAGTGTAGGGGTACAAACCAGCGACGTGTCAACTCAAACACCAACGATTCCTGTAGTAGCCCGCCCTGCTTCGAGGGAACCAGCAACCACTCCTCGCTCCACAGAGAGGAAGTTCAAGCAGGTGCATACAAGGGAATATTTTCTGAAGTCTACTAGCTCACCAGTCAGGGTGGCAGCCACCACCCTGAAACTTAAGGCGCAGCTGAAAGCTGCCCGGGGGTGCTCAACGCACCCGCCCCCATTCCCCTATCTTCATCTCCTTCGCCCTCTGTGTCCTTACCCGAGGACATGATACAGGACGAAGCCGCGGATGAAGAGTTTATCAAGGTGACAGGGCCTAGAAACAGAGTACGCCTTAAAAGGTAACAATCATACCTTCAACCATCGTTTATTGTCTGCAATGGAACCTTAACGGTTTCCGTACACATCTCGAGGAGCTGCAAATCCTAATATCTGAATTTGACCCTGGCATTATTTGTCTCCAAGAGACACATTTTCGTCCAAATCAATCAGAGGTTCTGAACGGATACACGCTTTACCGCACCGACAAGCTTCCTGAGGGTCGTCGTGCACACTGTGATGTTGCAATCGGTGTTCGAGATAACATCCACTCAACGCCAATCTTTCTCACCACCCCCCTCCAAGCTGTCGCCGTGCGGGTCCATCTACCACGGCCAATATCTTTGTGCTGTGTCTACATCACAAGGGAGGAGCGATTCTCTCTTGATGACCTCCTTTGTATATTCGAACAACTTCCGTCTCCTGTAGTTTTTTGGGCGATTTTAATTCCTACCATAGTTTGTGGGGCTCCGTTCGTACAGAGCCCCGGGTTCAAATTGTAGATCAATTCCGTGAGGCATCAGCTTTAACGTTCCTGAATGTTGAAACTCCCACATATTTCAGTCATTCCTCAGGCACATACTCTGCGTTGGACTTGTCCTTCTGTAGTCCCAGCCTTGCTCCTACCACATCTTGGAGCGTTCACCGTGATCTCTGTGGGAGTGATCACTTTCCACTCTTTCTTACTCTGGAACATCTTCAGCACTCACGTGAACAACACCCTCACTGGCATCTCAGTCGGGCCGACTGGGTTGCCTTCGAGTGTGCAGTGGACCTTGAAGTCGATCTTGCGTCGACTTTACCACCAATCGACGCCTTACATGTCTTTGTATCAAGAGTGCATAATGCTGCACGCACCTCCATCCCACATACCAGTGGAACTGCGAGGCGACGCCCAGTCCCCTGGTGGACTGCGGATATCAGTGCAGCCATCAAGGACCGCAATCATGCCCTAGATCGATTTAATAGGAACCACACTGCCGCAAACCTCGAGCAGTTCCGCATTAAGCGTACCCGTGCCCGTCGGCTCATCCGAGCCAGTAAGAAGGCGTGCTGGGTCCAATACGTGTCTTCTCTGACGAAGCAGGCTTCGTCGAAAACAGTTTGGATCAAAGTACGTCGCATCCAGGGGGGGTGCATCTACTCCTCTGAGCGCTCTGGAGCACGATGGGACGTTGTACACCGGTACCGGAGACATTGCTAATATATTGGCCACGCAGTTTTCTGATGCCTGTAGCTAGGAAAATTATGAACCACGTTTCCGCCGTGAGAAGGACCGTTAGGAACGACGCACTCTAGTTTTTCGAAGTCATAACACCGAGCCATACAACTCTCCATTCACTGAACGGGAGTTCGATCAGGCGCTTCGAGACTCTAAGAATAGAATCAGGGTGCACTTCCACGTTAGTGCACCCTGAACTGAAGACTAACGAGGCTCTGGCGACTGGCCCCATGGCCAGTATAATTTTGTCCTTATGTGTGCTGAGTGCCCCTTTACAGCCTCAGCTTTTAACAGAAGTCAGAACATTTTAAATTTTTTAGTTATGCAACGTTGGAGTTGTTATTTGTAATGGTAAGGGGCTTGCCCCCGCATAATGTGACGGGAGCAAAATAGCCTAAGTGGTAACGTTCCCTAAATTTTAAATTCAAATCAAATCAAAGATTCTAAGAATACAGCTCCTGGAGTGGACACCATCCACTATGAGATGCTTCGTCATTGCCCATTGGTGCAAAAGGTTTCCTTCTGACGTTTTTCAACACGCTTTGGTTGGAGGACACTTTCCCCACCTCCTGGAAAGAAGCTATTATTGTTCCCATTCTGAAACCAGGTAAACAACGCACCGCAGCTTCGAGTTATAGGCCTATTGCCTTAACTAGCTGTGTGTGCAAGTTGATGGAAAGCATGATCAACAAGCGTCTCACCTGGTTTTTGGAGGAAAACTCTTTGATAAGTAATTTTCAATGTGGTTTTCGTTCCAACCCTTCCAAACTAAACCATCTGGAAACATATTAAGGACGGATTCCTTAACAAGGAACATTTAGTTGCAGTTTTCTTTGACCTCCAAAAGGCATATGACACAACGCGGCGCTTTTGCATCATAAAGCAGCTCCATTCTTGGGGCGTCCGTGGCCATATCCGTACTTTATTCAAAACTTTTTATCAGATCTTTTTTTCCGCGTACGTGTTGGGAACTCCCTTCCGGATCTTCACGAACTAGAGAACGGTGTCCCGCAGGGCAGCGTATTAAGTGTGACTCTGTTTGCCATAGTAGTGAACAGTGTTATGGCAAACATTATTTCCCCTGTACGTGGTCTCCTCTATGTAGACGACCTCACGATCTTTTGTCGCTCACGGAATCTTGCGTCAGCTTCTCGTCAACTCCAACTGACGATAAACCGTTTGGTTGAGTGGTCCTCCAAAACAGGTTTCACCTTCTCATCCGAGAAATCCGTGTGTGTCCACTTTTGTCGTCAGCGTACATGGTTATTTTGATCCTGACCTGTACATGGGGAAATCTCCCCTGCGGTTCGTGAATGAGGTACGCTTCCTGGGCCTCATCTTCGCCAGTTAAAGTTCTCTTGTCTTCGAGTTCTCAACCTTTTACGCGTTTTATATCATAATTCTTGGGGTGCTGATAGGACGGTACTGCTTCGCCTGTAGCGTGCACTCATCAGGTCGAAGCTTGATTATGGATGTGTTGTGTATTCTTCTGCCCGCCCATCTAGACTTACGCATCCTAAATAGCGTCCACCATGCTGGTATACGTGTGCGCTCTGGTGCCTTTCGTACCAGTCCAGTCGCCAGTTTGTACGTAGAGGCATCTCAGCCGTCGCTGTCTGCGAAGACAGCGGCTGGTAGTTAACTACTTCCTCAATCTTCGCTCGATGCCTTCACATCCTTCATTTCACAACATCTCAGACGAGAGTAGGCTGGCAAGGTATCTGCTCCACCATAGTGTCACTAGACCATTTGGTGTTCGTGCAGACGAGATCCTATCAACACTTGGTGTTGACAGTGATCTTCGTGGAGTCTCTCCACTCATTCCGCCCCTTTGGGCTTGGGAATTTTCTGCAGCTTCTATCGATTTCTCCCTGACTGCCCTTCCAAAGGCAGAACCAGCAATGGTTGTATACCAGGAACGGTGTTTAGAACTTTCGTGCGAAGCACCACAATTTTAATGTATTCTACACAGATGGGTCCAAGACAGTCGAATCAGTTGGTTGCGCCTTCGTATTAGACTCTCAAAGTTCCAGTTACTCACTACATCCTGCCTGTTCCATCTATACGGTAGAGTTGTACGCCATTCTAAGGGCACTGGACTTTGCAAACGTCAACGGCTGAAGAAAGTCCTTGTGTGCTGTGTTTCGACCATCGTGTTGCAGTCTTTGGATTTGCCTTATTCCCGGCATCCGGTAGCGCAACATATATTAAGACGGCTTGTGTCCTTATCTGTCAGCGCGGTTGTCAGCTGATGGGGACGTTCTCGTGCACTTTTTGCCAGCTAGCAACCTGCAGAATGTGTTCCGTTGTTGCCTTCTTGAAACTTGGCAGGCCGAGTGGGATGTGGAAACGGGGAACAAGCTTCACGCTGTTAAGCCCACCATAGGTGCTTGGCGTTCCTCGTCCCGTGCCTCTCGGCGAGAGGAAGTTATTCTTACCCGCATGGGTCTAGGACACAGCCGTCCAACGCATGTTGACTTGCTGCAAGGGCTGGACCCTCCGTTGTGTCGTGTTTGTAATGTTGTTTTAAGCATTCGACACATTCTCGTTGAATGTGTCGATCTTGCTTACCTCCGGCAGACTTTTAACCTTCCCGTCTGTTTGTCATCCCTCTTGTGTGATGACAGCAGTATTTTATCAAATGTTTTTGGCTTGTTGCGAAGAGCTGGAGTCTTCCACCGTCTTTAAGGAGGTTTTTAATTTGTTTCTTCTGACTTCCTAATGTGTTGTGTTTGTCTCGTGCAGGTCTTTTTACAACCTTGCAGTTTTAGTTTTTCCCAAGGGGCCATTTACACCCCCTTTTTTTAATTTTTCAGTCAGAATTTTAGATAAGGGGAAATTTTCTCGCACCCAGAAATTTTAAATCAATTCAATTCAAAACAACCAACTTCTGGATTTTGTTCTCTTGTTGGGAGGTTGTACAGCGGAATCCATTGGTATTTCCGGACGGTGTGGAGGGAAACCTCTCCTTCCAGACAGGTAGGATGTTGTTCGCTGGGTACGAGCCAAGTAACGCCTGTGTGGTAAGGTTTCATCCACCTGTCGCTCGTGAAATAGCGGGCGAACTACATTTGCAGAACCGGTTTCTCGGGCTGAATGGAGAGATAGGTGGAGGTATACAGCGAAATAAACACTTGCGTGTTTGTTACTTTGAATGGCAGCACTGCAAAATGCAGGATGGCTTTAGATCGTGAGTTTGAATCCTCTGAAAAACACATTTTGATGCCATGTCAGCTTATATGCCTTGATAGTTCATTGGTATAGCACAAAGGAAAATCAAAATATTTCGTGTTGAGATAGGAATCTTTAATGACTGCTCAATCTAGTTATTATTGCAAGTATTTGCTAAGAGAAGATGAAGGAAACTGTAACTGGAATTTGACCCTCAAGTAGACTTGCCAACTTCAAAAAAATAAAATTCCGGGAGATTTGTTTTCAGCTTTTGAACGCTTTAGATTAAAATGTTATGGAAGATTAATGCCCTGAATGTTAGCTGTTGCCTGTTTGTGGACTTTCTATTGCAGGGTGCGAAATTATAAGACTGTTGGGGGGGGAGAAAGTTCTTAATCTGCAAAAGATTGATTGATTGATTTAGTTTATTTTACTTCTCGTTTTGTGCCTCTTGGCTAATTTGCGAAGATGGGGATGAGTGATGAAATTATGCAATTGATGAACGGACATTCACAAACAACCAAGCCCGACCGGGATTCGAACCCGGGACCCTTGGCGTCGCAGCGCGATGTGCTAACCACTCGGCCACAGGGTCGGGCTTAATCTACAAAAGACTCTCCCCACAAACATACATATAAATTATACGATGTACATATTCATAATGTTTTTAAAAGTAAAAATAAATTACTAACAAAACTATATAATTTATTATCCCAAAAAAATTAAATTTGTTACTCTTAAATATATCAGATATTATAAAGTAGCAAAGTACGTCCTTTACTAATTGGTTAAAGATGTTAATAAATTATGAAATAGTTGAAGTGGTTTTATTATGTGTAAGTTTTTATTAACTTTTTGCTTTATGTTAATATAAATCAATTAATTTCATAGTTATTATTGTTTTGCATTCTTGTTTTACTTTTATTGTGTGTATTGATGTAGATTTGTTAATGATCTCTTGAGAGAAAAAAAACATTGAACACTCACAACTACACTAATTTGTGTATGTATTCGATATTATTCTTAGCACAGTATAGTTGAAATTAAAAGTAATTGCTTATCTCTTGTTTCCTGTAACAAAAACTCTCCCCCCGAAAATTTTCGGTGGGGGATTTTTGAGGCAAAGATAGTTGGTGGGGGGAAATACCCCCGTCTCCCAGGATTTTGCAACCTGTTGTATTGGGAATACCAAATTTTATCAAAATTAATATACTCTACAGTCTTACACTTCTAGGGCCTCTACATTCCCTTTCAAACTGACTCTTTTAACCAATCGAAATAACTATTCCACGCATTATTGAATTGCAGTGTAGTAATACTTTATTTTATTTTCTCACGATCTCAAACTGGTAATGCCAAGAACATAACACTGATAACCACACTGTGCCATAACGAACTAAATCTGAATAATGAACCAAAATTGGGTGCAGGGAAATAAGGATGTCTCGAGACAATGCCTTTCTCTTCGTTTTCTGCACCTATGGTGTTAAACGCTTTGGTCAACAATATGTTTAAATTTTCTATCTCTCCCTCATCTCACTCAGATAAATAAGGACTAATTTTTCATGAACCATCGAAATAATATTTTGAAGTTTAATCGTTTCTTTTGCAATAACAAGTCTCTTCACTCTGTTAGTGCATACCAATTGAAAAAAAGAAAAATGGTAATGATGAAAATGTAAAAATACTGAATCTTGTCATGGCGGGAGATAACAAAATTTGTCCTGGAGACCGGGAGAGTGAGTTCGGTTCAAGGAGACTACCGGTCATTCCGAGAGGGTTGACAAGCCTAGTTTCAAGTGCACTTTGCGCACAAATAGGCTAATCGAGGCTAGACGTCGGAGCCCCTTCGTTTTGCTACACTGGGGAGGACCTAGCTGCAACATGTGAACTTCCATTGTTTACCGCGTATATTTTATTATAAATAGTTAAAACAGTTGGAAAAATATACATTAAACGTGTGTATAATCAAAGTCCATCTACAATAACATATTCCAATAGCCACAGCAACTTTGCTAGAGGCGAAATACAAAAAATATTGGATTACATTGTGATCAACCCGATGCGCAAGTCTCCGTGGACAATATTTCCATTTTGAAATTGTGATGTAGGCAACTGTTTATCTACTGTTGACAGTAAGTTTATTGCTGATAACTAATATGGTAACAGCTTTCTCGAGCAAAGTATCTTCGCCATCGTAGAGCTACATTAAAAAAAGTAATAATGTGTTGATTTTGTTTCATGCTCCAATTAAGACATTTTGGCGAGGAGCGTTAATTCTGCGAACACGATAACACTAAGACTGAGTGGAAATTGTCACAGCTGCTAGATACTTCAAATGGTCGGTTGCGTATTGTGAATGAGAGAAATCAGTTGCAGTGTTTCACGACGGCAGACTTTAAAACTACTGTAACAAAATGTTAGCTCTTACATTTGGCGTGCATGGGAGTCATGAATTTTATTAGAGGTGGTGAGTCCGTGACATAAAATGTAATGATGTAATATTAATAACAATAATATATATCATTATAACTAATAAACTATCATTTTATTACATTTATTATTATTATTTAAAAGTTTTAAAAAGTAAAATGCTCCCTTTGCTTTGCACCACGCCATGATTAAGGCGTACAGAAAGTGTGGAGTTAGGGCCCCACACTTTCTTGATCCCAGCCTAAGGTGTGGGTGATGTGAATAGCACCACGCCGCTGGCCGCCTTTATCTCCCAGAGTTTCCTCCAGGTGTCCACTTTATACGATGCTAGCTAGGTAAGTGCCGGAGCCGATTGAACAGGTGGAATAAATACCGGTTCTCTACCGCCGGGATCGAACCCGGGTCTCTCGCATGGTAGTCAGACGCCCTAATGACTGAGCTATTACTATTATTGCCTTCGGAGAAACTTTTATTCGAGCCACTACGCGAATGAAAATCCGTTATATTTAATACACTGACATGCGTAGTTATTTTATTTTGTAATTAACTTTTACGCACCTAGTTTAACAAAAATATTTGAAACTACAACCAAAATTTCAATCATATATTTGCGTTTTGTAACTTGTTACATCAAAATCTTCCTAATTCAATTTTTTTTAAAACTCGTAGATCCATGTAGAACTAGGAATAAGTGGTAGAATATGTAAACATGAAGTTTTGATCTGGTTCATGTATTTTGTACTTTCATTACTCTGGTGGCATATTTATTTCGTTTATCGGTTACAATATTAACTAGCTTTTATTCTGATTTAAAATGTATTTTTCCAAGGTGGTCGTAGAAACCGGTTTGCTCCCCACCCCCTCTCCAGATGCCCATGTGTTAGATGCGCCCAAGATATTTTTTCCAATGGACCCTTTGCCATGTTTTACAAGAGAGCGGGAGAGGAAGTGTTTATTTTAAGACGATAATGTAGGTTTATATTTGTTACTGTATTTAAATATAGAATGAATACTATTCTGTAGTCTGTAATTTAGTCCATAAATTAAAATATTATTTATTATAACTATAACCTATTTATTCTATTCACAAATGCTTCTCACTCTGTATTTCCTGTTTCACTCATGAGTAAAATTGCGAACATAATATTATAAAGCAAATACAAAATCAACACAGTACAAATAGAGTGAAACATGTTTTTGTCATCACGTTGTGGGGTGTAAGGGGTGACCTTCCACGTAGTACACCCAAATGTCAACCTCACTTCCACGTTAGTGCACCTGGACTGAAGACTAAGAAGGCTCTGGCGACTGGCCACATGGCCAGTATAATTTTGTTTGTGTTGTCCTGTTTTATGTTCTTGTGTGTGCTGAGTGCCCGTTTACTGCCTCAGCTTTTAAGAAGTCAGAAGATTTTAATTTTTTTTAGTTATGCAACGTTAGAGTTGTTATTTGTAATGGTAAGGGGCTGGCCCCCGTATAATGTGACGGGAGCAAAATAGCCTAAGTGCTGACGCTCCCACAATTTTAAAATCAAATTCAAATTAATCAAGTTTTTTTTGTATTGTTCCTGTTCTTTCTCTTATTCACCAATAGTACACCCACATGTCAACCTCACTTCCACGTCAGTACACCCTGGACTGCAGACTAACGAGGCTCTGGCGACTGGCCCCATGGCCAGTATAATTTTGTTTGTATTGTCCTGTTTTTTTGTCCTTTTGTGTGGTGAGTGCCAATTTACAGCCTCAGCTTTTAACGAAAGTCAGAATATTTTATGATTTTAGTTTACAACGTTAGAGTTGTTATGTGTAATGGTAAGGGGCTGAACCCCGTATAATGTGACGGGTGCAAAATAGCCTTAGTGCTGACGCACCCAAAATTTTAAATTCAAATTCAAATTCTTATTCACCAAATAATTATTGCACATTATTCTAGAAACTATTATTTCAGTTAAATCACACCCTTTACATAGAAAATTACAATTGCAACAGGAACTTTTCGTTGCTTTCTACACTAATATTGCTGTTTACATTACTATTTAATAATGTGTCCACTATCCGTCACAATCTATAACCTCATTAAGTCTCTTAGGAACAGACTGAACTAGTCTCTGACAAATTCGGGGTCAGTTTTGAACGGTCTTCCACACGTCCTGAACATGGGCAACCAACTCTTCTCTTCTCTGTTCTCGTCGTGGTTCCCACTCCCTTACAACCATCGACCAGATGTGCTCGATAGGATTTTGGTCAGGTGATTTTGGTGGCCATTGTAAAGTTGAAATTACCTGGTGACTTAAAAGCCAATGCTTGGTTACATGAGATTTGTGGACACTGCTATTGTCGTGTGCTACGCCCCTTTGGGGGTACTTACTTAAATGTTATTTACCACGGCTACAGATATCTTAATCTCAGGGGGATAGGTTCTTTATTCGAGAATTACAAATAAGAAAGCGTTTTTATAGCCAAGAGTATATAGTAAAATGCGGATCTATATTCTGATAACAATACAAAATACAGAGAAAAAAAATATATGTATGTATAATAGAAAAGGTATTCTTTTCTTGTATCCATTTCTTCTATAGGAAAAAGGCTTCTTCTTCCTTGATTATCGAAAAGGCTTCTTCTTTTATCATCAAAAAGCTTCTTCTTCTTTTATCATCAAAAAGCTTCTTCTTCTTTGATTATCAAAAAGGCATTTTCTTCTTTTATCATCAAAAGGCTTCTTCTTCTTTTAAAGGGCTTCTTTGATTATCGAAAAGGCTTCTTCTTCTTTTATTATTTCTTCTATATACAAGAAGTCCAATTGCGTCGTCTAGCTTCCTTTTCTTTATGCCTTATATATGTTTTCTTTCCTTTCCCCGTGGGTCTTTATCATTACTTCCCTGGCAATTCTCATAACTACATTTACTAGATGGCGGTAAGTCTATGACCTTTAGATGATAGTTATTTTCTTCTTTTCAAATGTCATATCGTAAACCCAATGGATCATTACTTATAACTGGAGGTTGGATAGTTCCCCACCCTCTTGTCTTCTTCGTTTTAATACATATTCCTTTACTCTCTTTCCTGCTCGCTTCCCCCGCTTCTTTGGCATTATCCAGCAACCAAGCTATACTTATATAAAGGAGTAGGGTCGACTAAACTGACACTATCGCCACCTCCTATGTAACGACCAAAGAGGAACAACCAGGATCGCTAATAACAAGCGCTGCCAATGGCCCAGTGCGACTAAAAAGGAACGCAACCGTAAAGTGTTTCGGGGCGTCTAATTTGACAACAGCGCCAAAGGGGACAACCAACCAAAACACTCACGATGTTCTCGTCAGAAAAATAAAGAGATTTCTGAATTCTTTCGCTTACTTAATAACTTTCCTAAACGTTTCATATGCGGCCATATTCTTAATTATTTTAATTTACTATATACAACATTCTATTTATTTCTTTTATAGTATTTGAACTCTTCTTTTATATATTTCTCAAATTACTATAATATATATATAATAAATCCCTCTTCTCCGCTCTAAGTTTTTTATAATTTCCTTTGCTTTTCTTTATATAGCGTGCTGCCATCTTTCGTCGATTCCGAGAAACCATTCCTCCTTGCAACTTTCATTGTGTCATCGAAACTGGCACGTGACACGTGTACAAAATTAATGATGAGTCTCAGCCAACAGCCATAGACATATCTTCTACTGACCGGCCACATTCCGATCATTCGACTCCTTGTATACGGCATCACGTAGAAGTAACAAAGGTATCTTCAATATTGGTGTATTATTATTATTAATAGTAGTGGAATTTTTCATTCATACAATCCGTCCTAATAGATAGGGGTAAAGTGCAGTATTTTGTATGAATCACCAAATAACGTAAGGCTACAATTTTATATTAATAACAAGTTCACGTTAAAAGAGGTTGGTTCCAATAGGTTCAGGTTATTCTGACCCTTCATACTTTTCCCTGGGATTGTTTAGTTTTACTTTTTTTCGATAGCGGCGCCACTGTATGACGACTGCTACATTTGAGCCAACGATTTATATAAACATAGCTAAAGAGCATGAACACATTAGCTAAATATATATAAGTTAACGCTATTTACAATATATAAATACTTGCGAAGTATAGAAGTGTTTGAAAACATTCATATTCATTATTTTTCACCCACTACTGTAAACTAATTTATGATTCCGCATGTTGGTTTAGGGCACATTTACTCTGTGACACGGTGCCTTACTTAATGTATGAGCTCAGAAAAGTTGCCTACTACAGTGGTTCCCTCCCCAGGAACTCAATTTCAGCTCAGGGCGCGGAAATATAGTCGGATGATATTGAGATGTTTATATTCTTCCCCGGGAGAATACCATTGTTAATAATATCGAAAAAAATTAACAAAACTGTAGTTTAGATCTTCATGAATAAAAATTCACTACCATTATTTTAGCTACGTTTTCAGTTCATTGTTTTGACTTATGAAATAATCAAATCAAGGAATTCATATCCAATCACCTAACACAGACTTGTTTCATTATTTTAGTAAATCGATCGTATCCGCTTTTCGTTTGTGTGTGTGTTTTGCAGCAATCATTACATGAATGCGCGTGCCATTGGAAACACCATTAGAGAGCGAAGTTATAATTTCAAATTGTTTTACCAGTTTGAATAATTCTCGACCTTTCCCCTAAAAACACTGCGCAGATCGAAATAAATCTCTCAAATAAAGAAATGATTTCAGGTGGGCATATATCAAGAATACTAGGTAAATATTCTGTGTTAGTGTAATTCGTCATCACCCAAGAGCGATGACAAACAGCCAGAAAGGTTAAAAGTCTGCCGGAGGTAAGCAAGATCGACACATTCAACGAGAATGTGTCGAATGCTTAATAAAACATTGCAAACACGACACAACGGAGGGTCCAGCCCTTGGAACAGGTGACCATGCGTAAGACGGCTGTGTCCTAGACGCATGCGGGTAAGAATAACTTCTTCTCACCGAGAGGGACGGGACGAGGAACGCCAAGCACCTATGGTGGGCTTAACAGCGTGAAGCTTGTTCCCCGTTTCCGCATCCCACTCGGCCTGCCAAGTGTCAAGAAGGAGTAGAGTAAATTTGTGACTCCCACCCCAACTCTGATTTCTTGACCAAACGACTACAAAAAGTTGAAAAACTCACTTTCTCTCCCCGTTCCGCGCCTCATTTATTGCGCTGACGATGTTTCACGGACGCAAAAAGGCAGTGATGAGTGAAAGATGAGCTCTCATCTTCTCATCCCTCTCATCCCTCTCATTCTCCTCTCATCCTCTCATCCTCTTCTCATTCTCCTCTCATCCTCTCATCTTCCTCTTATCCTCTCATCCTCTTATTTTTTGAAAGATGAGTGCATCTTATCGTAATTTTCCAAGTCTGGGACCAAATGTTTATATATCGTGATCTTCGTAAACCTCTCCTCTCATCCTCTCATCTTCTCATCTTCTCATCCTCTTATTTTTTGAAGGATGAGTGCACCTTATCGTAATTTTCCAAGTCCGGGACCAAATGTTTATATATCGTGATCTTCGTAAACCTCTCCTCTCATTTTCTCATCCTCTTATTCTCTTATTCTCTTATTCTCTCATCCTCTCATCCTCTCATCTTCTCATCTTCTCATCCTCTCTACTTTTAGAATATTGTCGTCAATATTAGAGATGAAGTTGGAGTGCTGGAATCAACGGGACCAAATGTTTATATATCGTGATCTTCGTAAACCTCTCCTCTCATCTTATTATTTTTTCATCCTCTCATCTTCTTATTTTTCGAAAGATGAGTGCACCTTATCGTAATTTTCCAAGTCTGGGACCAAATGTTTATATATCGTGATCTTCGTAAACCTCTTTTTTGGGGGAAGGATGTGGCATATACACACGCACGCGTGTGCGCGTATGTTTTTTATTATTTCCGTATTGTAACACAAACAAACAAACAAAATAATAATTGTTGTTTTTTAGGATACCTGGCCCCTATAACCTCGCCAGGGTGCGTGGTGCCCAGCCAAAAAAGTTAAGGTTTTCTAACGGCTGCGGTTATAGATTACCGCACCTCTGTAGAGTTTCACGTGTTTGTTTTTTTTTTCTCTCAAACTTCCATGAAACTCTACAGAGGACCTCCGTAATGCATGCAACGTGTACTAACGACTCTAATGTTATTTGATGTTGTGATATTTTTGGATATAGAGTTTTATTGTGAGATATAGATAAAAATAATTATGTTTATTATAATATTTTCTTGATGAAGATGGAGAATATGTGTGTGTTACAAATAAAGTTGCATGCTTATTTTTCTAGTGTGTGTGTATGTGTTTTTGATGTTTCGACAGCATCTGAAACGATAAAAAAGAAATTTTATTGTTAATTTTCACGTGTAAAAACAACAACAAATTTTTTTGTGCAAATTTTCTGATTGTCTCGTGCTATAGTGCAAAAAAGATATTGTATCTGATAACTAATGAAATTGATATTTGTAACTGATCTGAACTAGTGAAATTCGTATTGTGCTATTGTAACTGATTGTGCTAGTACAAAAAATGTCTTATTTGTGCAAGAAAAGATGTTAAAAAACTTGTTAAAACTGCTCTGTGACCCTCTCGTTCTTCACGTCGTAGGCGAAGGACTTCTCTGCAATCAGGATGACACTGCATAGGGTATCCTCGGGCAAGGCATCGTGGAACTCGCAGACGACCTTGATGTTGGTTCGATCGTTGACCACAACCTTCTTTCTCTTAGATGTGTTGATGACGGTCATGGGTCTCCGTGCTTTGAACTCGCTGGGCGTGTAGTACATGTCCACGCTTCCCTCGGTCACGCGTTTGTAAGCCGAGAACGCTTCGTAAAGTTTGAGGTAATCGTTTTTGGTCACGTCGAGGTTGTAATTCTCGCGCGGGAACACTTCGTTCCTACCGTTCTTCAGATAAACGTTCTTGATTTTGCACTCGTCGAACTTGCTGGAATCTTTTTCCTGATTCTTGTCCCTCCCGGTCTGAAAGAGCACTACGACGAAATCTGGCATGTCGAACTGTATGTTGTTGAACTGCGTTGTCACGTCGAATTCCATGTGACTTCCCGATGCCACCTTCTGTACGCACTGGTAACTGTGAAAGTGAATCGGTACCTGTGGACTTTTCAAGATCTCCGCTTTGTACTTGAGGGCGTAATTTGTTTCGTACTCCACCACCGGCATTCTCAATTCCATGCTCTGGATGACGCACTTGGCTGCTTCGGGTAAAGTGTTGGCTATCGGCGTGGTGCCGTCCGGACCCAAAGTAGCGTATCGCATCAGTGCGTCGTTGTCGTTGGCCGCTCTTCGAAACGTGACCCTCAGTCCTCCCTTCCACATGATCTCCTTGTAGTCCGAGAAGAAACCAGGCAACAGACGCATGGGAAAGAGCACCGTGTGACTTCTCGTCGATATTTTGGTCCCGGCTTCGAATCCCCCGGCCTGGTAGTACGCTGCGTCCGTTTTGGATAATTTCAACGTTCCCACTGCCGTCGACGTGATGCCTGGGTAATCTATTCTGTCGATAACGGTGTTATGTTTCCTCACCTCCACCTGCGAGAACAGGTGAGGCACGAAGTTGTCCACGAGTATCAAATTTGCTGCTGCGGGAAACGCGTCTCCGCTTTCTTTCTTCACCACGTCGAATTGAAGGTAGAGGTCCGCTCTGTGAGGATGAATGAACCCGTCGCCTACGTCCAGGTCGTATTCGATCTCCCTGTTCGCTTCGTTGAGATTGGCGAACGTGCGACGGTTGGGAGGGAAAGATTGCAATTCGTAACTTTCGATTTGCTCCATTTTACATGTATGGTTATTTATTATACGTTGATCTCCACGATGGCCGTCGTAGTGGCACCTGCGAAATCCACCACGTCTCCTTTCTCATTCGTCACCACCAACTCTATGTCGTCTATGCGGTTGCGACATACTGGAAAATAGATCGGCGAAGAGGGCGTGTAGATGATCGGTTCCATGAACTCGGAACTTGGTTTGAAAGTGGCTATGATTCCCGTCTGCTTGTGACTTCCTAACAATCCGTCCGAAGATTTTGTGATCATACCTTCCGCCACGTTGCAGTGTACGTTCAGAGTCTCTATGGCCAAGAATTTAGGAATATTTGTTGCCGTGTGCTTGATGCCAGCTTCGAGTTTGGTGTCGTTCTCGAAACCTAAAAGTTCTCCCATGGTGCCCAGGTCCACGGTCTCCGTCGCGGATAGGATTTCCACTCTGTGCGTGACCGAATTTTGAGAAAGGTACGTGCCTTTGGGTAACTGAGCTTGCAAAGTGGAAAGATTGTATTGTCCTGGCGTGACGACGATGTGTTCGCTTCCGACGCTAATTTTGTTGTTGTGCTGCGTAACATTAGGTATGAGGTACATGCTGTAGAATGCACGCAGAGCCACGGATTTAGGATAGACGATGTCGTCGTGCAGCGTGAGTTTCAAGATTGAAGATTCGCTCGTGAGATGGAACACGCCCATCCTAGTGATGCTGTTTCAGGTTCCACAGTGCTTTCTGGAAATCCTCGATCGTAGGGTTATTTATTTTAGAGAGAAACGCGAGCACGGAGAGGCAGAGATGACCGCAGTTCACGTCTCCGAAATCTTGAATGCGTTCGTCGTTGTAGTATATAGAGGTTTTGTTCGTTTTCAGATAATGAATTAAATTTGAAGGTGGAACACCTCCGAAAGAATCGAAAACGAATGCTTTATCATCATTTTTGTGGTAACATATCCAATGCGTGCCTGGATTTTCTTGACCGTCCAAGTTGACTACTCCGCATTCTCTTCTTTTCACGCTTGAAGGTAACGAGTCGGACATAAAAACTCCTCTGAAGTGTTTGATTTGTAACGGTCCGATCAGAGATTCAATGTCTCGGTTGGTGAGTGCTTCTGTTTCTTTTTTTTAAACTTTCTCATCACCCCCTTCCCCCCTTTCTTCTCCATGGCCAGGTTGTGACGTTTCTGTTCTTCCAATTCCGCTTTGTTCTTCTTCGAGTCGATGACGGTTTTCGCGATGGCGGCACTTCCGCCAGCCAAACTTCCAACGGCCCCCAATGCTGCTAGGATGGCCGGGATGCTGAATATGAAACCTCCGATCTTTTGCTGTTTCCGCGAACGCTGCAACCGTCTCAATTGAGGTGTGCTGAGCAGTAATTTCATTCCATGTCCTTTCGACAAGCAAGAACGTTTCTTCTCGCGTTGTTTCTTGGTGAGTAACCCATCAAGGGCACCTAGATTTTTCAGATTGGAGTATGGTATCTGGTACACGACACCCTTGGGCTTCATGTTGATGCTCTATGGGTTATTTTTGCGGTATGTTATTTATATATATTTTGATATTTTTTCTTGTGTATTTTTTTTACGGTATGTTATTTATATATAAATATTCTGAGATTTTTTTTTCACGGCCCCGCAGTCGCTACACAAATTCTATTACGTGCTTTGTTTTCTTGCCAAAAAGTTCCTTTGTCCCCTTGTACACGATTCGAGTTTTGTTCTCGATTAAAATAGATAGCTTCTCGTCCGATAACATGTTAGCGTATCGATCTGGTAAAAATAGACTGTATTGTGCGTTGAGCAACAGGCGTACCTTGGGACCATACTGGGTAGAAACGATTGAACCGGAAGTTATCGTGTAAGATTTGTCGACTTCCAATTCCCGAATTTTTACATACTCGACTGACAAATTTAGCATTTGTTTTAATGCTTGGAACTCACTCATTTTTTCAGTTGTCATATCGAAGAAGAGAAATTTTCAGTGTGTGTGTTAGAGAAATTTAATTTTTTTTTCACGATGTGTGTTACTTATATATACCGAAGATTATTTTTTTTCACGATGTGTGTTATTTATATATTTTTTTTCATGATTTGTATCGATGATTTTTTTAACAGGAAGAAAGTTCGTGCTTCGGAGAACGCGATGATTTGCGTGATGATTTCTTCAGTTTCCTGTTTGGACTTACGCCAATCATCAGTATATCGTCTTCTTCCCTGCCTCGCGGGGTGTAAGGGGTGACCTTCCACGTAGGCGCCCAAAAGTCAACCTCACTTCCACGTAGTGCACCCTGGACTAAAGACTAACGAGGCTCTGGCGACTGGCACTATGGCCAGTATAATTTTGTGTGTGTTGTCCTGTTTGTTGTCCTTGTGTGTGCTGAGTGCCCGTTTACGGCCTCAGCTTTTAACAGAAGTCAGAATATTTTAACGTTTTAACATTTTTATTTATGCAACGCTAGAGTTGTTATTTGTAATGATAAGGGGCTGGCCCCCGTATAATGTGACGGGAGCAAAATAGCCTAAGTGCTGACGCTCCCAAAATTTTAAATTCAAAATCAAAATCTTCCCTGCCTCGCCTCGTGCAGTTCGTCCAACCTTTCGTTCAATTTCTCCCCCGCGGCCGACAGAAGAGTGTCGAGATCACCGCACCTCATTCCACTGATCTCCCGAAGACGGTCCTTGAGAACTATTTCGCATCCCATGTGAAATGCCGGCGTCGTTTTAGCTACGATCACAAGTTTATTAACATCTCCGTTAACTACCTTTTTAAATATTTTAGATAGTAGTTCGTGCGGCAAATCAGTTATGCAAGCCATGTTGTTTTTTTTTACTGGATGTTATTTATATACCCCACCCCAATTTTTGTTTTGTGTTCATGGCGATGGTGGTACCCAGTGCGGCGACCCGTTCACCCAGCGATGCGTCTCTGCTCACGAACCTTTCGAAAGCTGCGTGCTCTAACTTTCTGTCTGCTTCGTGACGTGCATCCAGATCCGTCTGCGTGGTGTTGTAAGCGATGTCGTGATCTTTGCATGCGGCGTCCAACGGATTCACACCCTTGTCTCCTCTCTCCAATCTTTTCTCGAGTTTGGTACCCGGTCCGCAGTACTGGTAGCCAGGTAAATGCATCTCGAAAGGTAACTTGTTGATGATGTCGTTTACGAGTCCCTTTCCTTCGGCCACGTTCCAGAATTTCGGAGGCAGCGTGTTGATGATTTTGATCAGGTAACCTATGCCCTTGTCGTCGTTCACGATGAAGTTGGAAAGTTTCGTGCTGATCATGTCCACGATGCCAACCTTCTCGTTGTAGAAATTACGGTTGCCTGCATTCTCTTCGCCGGCTATCACCAACAATCGGTCCACGAGCTTCCTCACGTCGTCCACCCAAACGAATTCTTTGGGTAACGTGTTGTAGCGTTTGACCCCGCTGCCTGTTTTGACCTGGTTCCAAATCGGTTTGATGAGATTCCTGTACTTCTCGCCGCTGCTCGATTTCACCCTATTCTGCGAGGCGTCGTTGTTTTGGTACAAGGCATCCGTCATGATCAGAATTTCCTTGTAACTCTGGTAATCTTCGTCGGTGTAATCTTTCGGCTGCTTTTTGGCAACGAGTTCCCACAGTCCCACCGTACCCGGATACCTGTTCCAACTATCCTTGTCGCCTAAATTGACTTTAATGTCGTTGCCTTCGAAGGTCACCTTCGATTTCCCAATCTTCCACACCACACCGCCGCCTTCGCTGGTTTCCATGCTGGGATACAATCCGAACACTTCATCCTTGTCGAATTTCCCCGTGCTCAGGTAGTCTCGTGCCAAAGGTCCCAACTCGATTTTATCCGAAGACGAGGACGTGCTACCTATAGCTCGACGTCGTGCCGGTGCATCCTTCAGTTCGAACGGCGTCGAAGGAATGCTCGAAATGGGCGTGGGTACGGCGTAACTTTTAGCTGCGAGCGGCACGAGTTCGTTGATCAAATTTTTATTTTGTTCCGTGACACTTTTAATTTCTTTACCTAGACCGCTGATGGCATCGATCACAGGTTGATCCTGACGTTTCTTCTCTTCGTAGAATCCGCGATTCTCGGATTTCCAACCTTTGAAGCGTTTCGCGAGGTAATCGCGAAGCTTGAGATTTTCGTCTTCGATTTTTCGTTTCGTCATAATGTTTATTTATATACATCGTTTCTCACAACGTTGCAAATTTTAGAAAATCGTTGATTTTGTTTCTGTATTTTCCGTCGTTGGGCTTCCTCGTCATGTCGATCGTAGCGAATCCGAAATCGTCACCGTTCCAGCAAGAAGAGCAGCGTTCCGAAAATTGATTGTAGTTCATGTCTCCGCCTACGTAGTCATCGTACGCGTGCTTGAGGTTGGTGTGATCTTGACGAAACAAACATATGAAATTAGCGTTGTCGCGTAGTAACTGTTTTGGAATTTTGGAAAACGTTTGAGCTAGGTAAAAGCAATCCATTTTTTTGTGACGACCTTGCGTGAAAAAATTGCGAATTTCATTTTGATTTTCCAGGATGGCGTCGTCGAACACAACGACTGAATTTTCACGACAATCGTCGAGTGGTTTTATTTCCGAGGCGAACGTTGCAATGTCCAGACCATCGTACAGTTTCATCAGTTGCTGGTATTTGGATTGCTCTAAACTTTTCGAGAACACGTACAGGTGCCTATTCTTCCAATCTAACCAATTCGGTGCGAGGAGAAAATTGTCCACGAGCAGTGTCGTTTTTCCACACCCCGAAGGTCCTACGATCAGACAGCGGATGCTGTCGGGGAGCAATTCACCGTTTTTTTTCTTCCTTCCACTTTCCGAATTAGGTAAACGTTTCACAACATTCCACGTACTCATAGAATCACTTCGTTTGAATCGATCCAACTTGTTTCCGGAAGTCCCAGCCATTTCACCAAAAGTTTGTTGCCTCTCTTGCGCAAAACTTTTTCGATAAGGTACGTGTCGGGGTATTTAGTTTTAGAGAGTTCCTCCTCGTAGAAGCGCCCCAATAAAATTTCACCGCCACTGTCTTTTATTATATACGTGTGACGGTTCCCGGGTAGAACTCGAACCACGGTAAAAAGTTCAGTGCTCCAGTTTCGTGTGAAACCCCTGTCGAACGTTCGCTTCAATTTACTGACCCTCACCTGTTCTCCAATTTTGTATTTAGCTTTTTTTGTCGTGGGCGTGTACTTTGGACAGTAAACGCTAGAAATTAAACGTTGCTCATCAGACTTGGTAACGTCAGCTGGCTTCATGCCTATCGTTCCGTGCCGTGTGTAATTATAGTTGTTAACAACTTCCGGAAGAATGGTGACCCACTTGTAGCTTCCCTGAAGCGTGAAGCGTGACCACATGCGCGATTTCAGAGTGCGATTGAATCTTTCCACGATGCTGGCCTTGACGTCACTGAAGGTCGAGTAATGTTGAACGTTGTGTTTCCGAATAAACTTTTGGAATACGGCATTGTAAAATTCCTTCCCTTTGTCCGTGTGCAGAAACCGAGGTCGTCTGCCGCCGCTTTCGCGAAAAATTGTCTTGAATGCTTCCGTGACGCACGTTCCTGTTTTCGCCTTCAAAGGTAGAGCCCATGCGAATTTCGAAAATGTGTCTATGACGGTGAGGAGGTACTTGTTGCCCTTGTTCAATTTATGCACGTTTTTTAACTTTCCGCTACTCTTTTCGACGAGGTCGCTTTCCCAGAGGTCGTCGATTCCCTTGGTTACCACAGCCAAACGTTCGTAGTTGCGGCGTGCAGGTTTATGCAATTCTTGGACGATGGCTTGCCTAGACATTTTTTATTATTTTTAGAGATTACGTTTCAAAAGAAGCACCAGCGTGATGGGATTCAAAGAGGGTGGCACTTCGCTCGTGTTTTGAATGATCAGCTTATCGCCGGCACTCACGTCGAAAACAGTAAGATCTTCGTCTTCGTGTATTTCATATATGTTGCGCGTTTCGTTCCAACGCGCCAGAGGAATGTTTCCTGCTTTCTGGACACCACGATTCGATATCAAAGTCATGGTGGGAACGCTAGCTTTTCTGCCGTGAGACCAGTACGAAAATTCGTTTATCTGAATCGTGCCATCGAGGAGAAACTTGTAGTACGGATGATAAGGATGTAGCATGTACAGTTTGTTACCTTCGACGAAGGTGGAGATTCTCTGTTGATTGGGTACGCTGTTGATTTCGATGGCTTGCAGAGAATGCAGTTTAGCGAATTTAGTGTCGACGCTAACGAGGTTGCTGTGAAGCTGACCCAGTGTGTTTTGTACGGGCAACAAATGTTCGACTATGGTATCCGTTACGGTAGAAAATGACGGTTTGATTTTCACTTCCACGTTCAACTGCTTGTAGCTTTCGTTGAGTTCTTGCAACTTGGCACCGAAAGAGGCCAGCGTCGATTCCTGCGTTGATTCCAGCACTCCAACTTGATCTCTGATGTTGACGACAATGTTCTGAAGGTTCTCGATTTGATTCAATTTCGAGCTCTTCTCGGTAAGATCGTTCACGATGATTCGCATCTCTGTAAACTGCGTGTGAAGGTCGGCGACGCTCTGCGAAGTGGGCAGCGTCGACACCAGCGAAGCAAGTTCGTCTCGAATCTGTTCCACGTTCGCTGTTTCCGTTTCCAGTCGTTTCAGCATACGTGATATGTTCCTTTTCAAAGCGTGTAATTCTTTGGAGGTGGGGAGATTGGCCACCCTACTCTCGAGATCGCTCAACGAACTTTTGATGTCACTCGAATCTGATAGTGCCGTCACCGCCGTTTTCAATTTTTCCAAATCTTCGCTCGAAGGCACGCTCGTTCGTAACGATTCCAAGTCACCCTGTATGTTGTCCAGTACGTGATGAAAATGAGTAAGATTGGATTCGACGTTCAAATTTTCCAAATATTGGATCTTCTGCTGAACCGTGCTTAACGTGTCCTGAATACTCGTCAACACACTTGCTTCAGCGTGAATATTTTTAATTTCTTCGTTGATCAACTCCAGAGACGCCTGAAGCGTAGCGATGGTGGTTTGAATGTGTTCAAAATCTTGATAAGCCTCCAGTTGAATTTTTATGTTCGCGACGCTTTTACCGATGACCTGCAGTTCGTCCGACGATGGTAGGTTCGTCATTGTATCTTCCAAAGTCTGCAACTTGGATTTGATTTCTTCCAACGTGCCGGTGAATTCTTCTTGTAATTTGGAAACAACAACCTGCAAGCGTTCTACATCAATATCATTCACGACGGTTTGAAGTTCAGAGAAATTCTTTTCTATTGCGGAAGTTCGCTCTTCGATTTCGAGTTTCAATTTTTCCAAATCTTCATTTTTCGATTGAAATTGCTGTAATTTGGCCAAATCATTTTGAAGCGAATCCATGCTCAACTGTATATTTTGAATGTTGTCGTAAGAAGGTACGTCAACATAATTTTTTATCAGTGTTTTCAGTTCGGAATCGATTTTCAGAATAGGATCGAGACATTGCGTTTGGAGCGTAGCGATCTCAGACTCTAAACTTTTGTTTAAGGTCTCCTGCAAAGCGATCAAATCGGTCCTCAACTTCTTAACTCGAACGTCCAGCATGATAATCTCTTCTGCATGGTCTACACGCTTGGTGTTGCCGAAAATGTCGTTAGGCATTTTTGGTTAATGGTTATTTGTAATAGAATAGACGATTCGTAATTCTACGAAGAGAGGAACGAGTTTGTCGTAATCTCCTAGGAGTTCCACGTAAAGATAATCTCCTGCAGACACATCGTACGTAATGTTAGAAAGCATCTTGTCGTGCTTTATTCGAAAAATGTTGTTGCCAGTAGAAATTTTGATTTCGCCTGCGTTCTCCGGATTCACGGTGATTTGAAGTTTCCCGTCGATCGGAATTTCATAGAAATGTAAATTGTTATTGAAGACGTAAAACATCTTGCCCACATCGTCATTTATTTTTGTCCATATACTATTAAGATGTACAATTAGTAGACCATTGAGTTTAGATAACATGGAAGGTAAGAGGTTATTGGAATTTAGTAATGGAGTGTCCATGTTGCTTTGTTTGCGGAAACCAAAGAGATTCATTGTTCTTCTTAGTTATTTAACACGTTGTGCTTTTTTTTCCTATTCTTCTTCAAAACATACGGAGGAAAAGGGGAGCCCTCGGGCGATGAAAAATAAGAGTTGAATTTAATGAGCCTCGGTTTGGAGCTTAACAACATAATAACAGGTTGCAACTTTTCATCGCCCTAGGGCCCCTCTTTTCCTCCGTCTGTTTTGAAGAATGGCAAAGACACAGCGGACTTCATGGCTATGGGGGTTACAGTTAACACACGTCACATTTATCGCTTTTATTGCAGTGGCCCCACTCTCTCGTGTGGATGTGACAATCGAGAACACGTAACTTGTTGTCCGTTGCATCCAATGCGACCTTGCTTACGCGCGTCGTGTACAAATCATGCAATTTACTTGCAATGCGATAATCGGTGCTGAGTTGCCTTTTACCATGAAAAAGACATTCTTTGTAGTCTTGCATGCTAAATTTGCTGGTACTTATTTTTCCCACCCCCTTCGCCTTCTTGATCTCTTTTTCTTCTGCAATCTTTACACAGTACATTTTGGCACGAAGCCCCGCAAATTCCCTGCTGTACTCCCCGCCAACTTCATCTTTGTATTTTCCAATCGTCATTTTGTTTTCTGTCGAATACAAGTGATGGCCTGATGGTAAGTTGCTAAAATCAAACAGATGCTTCATCTTAGTCAGATCATGTTCGAGGCTTGGTGTTTGGATTAGAAAAATGAAGCTATCCGTGTCAATGTAACATATTTGGATGTTATCTCCATAAAAGGGTTGAAACTGATCGTAGTACGATTGGTACATGTGCAATTTTGATAGTTCAAGGACAGTGGCACCTATGGCAATCGGCTTGTTGAGCATCACTTGCTTCTTGTTCCTCTCGACGAATACTAGATTCTCGTCGAAATTGGTGAAGTTTTTGAAGTAGGGGGATGCGACGATCTTTTCAAATTTCTTTTCGTCCGTGACCAACATTGCATCGATGTAATTACGCACGTTCTCCATCGTCTTGCCGTAGATGGCGTTATTGAACAGTTTGTACAGATCCTTGTCTGCAGGCGATGTCGATTGCGCTCTGCGTCGCGTGTTCTCGGCTATGTACGGTTCGAGCCACCTACTCTGTCGGAACTTCAATCCTCTATGAACTTTCTTCAACCGCAAGCCGTGACTCAGGTAAAATTGGAGGAGTCGGTAGTGCAGAACGTAATTCCACTTGTTCTCCATGCTTAGTATTAGTTTTGGCTCCGATCCTCCAGGTGGCTTCTCCTTGGTGGGGGCCAGGGCCAATCCGTGATGTTTCTCGTGAAGCGTTTCGGGATAATCGAGATCCACTTCCAAGAAACAGCCCCATTCATTATCTTCCCTCCAGTTGAGAAAATCTTCGCAGGAGAGTTCCTCTTCGGTCATCCACGCGTAGTCGCTGATGGGAAGACACTGGGACATGGAGTGGCCGTACAGGTTGTTGACATCCCAGTAGACAATATAGGTGTTGGGCTTCGATGCATCGTAACCAGGCGTATGAGGATTGTTTGCCTGAGCATGGCGTCGGGGACATTGGACGATGCCACCGCGTATCGCACTCTCCATGAAAGCATACTGTTCCTTCTCTGCAATAAGTCCCAGTTCCACGTTGGTGTATTTAATCATCGATTCCCAAGTCAATCCCGGCGTGGTGAAGAAATACGCAGGATCCAACTTGTATATCGCGATGCATCTCTTACGAAACGATTCGAAAATGTCCATGAGGAGAGTCACGTCCAATTTGAGATAGAGATCGTGATAATCGCGAAAAGTTTGGCAATTGAATGCCGTCCATACACTACGAGCGTGTTCGTAGTCCTCTTCGGAACAGACGTCGTCTGTGAGATGAGAATAAAATGCCTCCCGGGGTGGAAGTTCCGTCTCGTCAAATTTCTCGAAATCGTTGACGTACTCGTAGGGGTAGACGCCCTTGCGACGCAACAGATTCAAATTCTCATCTCTCCCCGAAAAACATTTTTGCTTGGTGGCCACAAGATCTTCGTCGCCAAGTTGAGATGCAAGGCTTGCGAGGCTGGAGGACAGGAAATTGTAAGAGTCCAGGATTCGCACTTCCACACTTCCTCCTTCTTGGAGAGGGATCCAAATTCTTACCGCAATATACTTCTCACTCGTTCTCGGAATGATGCTGATTCGAGAAGTTATGTTGTAGAGCTCTTTAACAAAAAGATGCGTATCGTACTTCTCCGTGTAATGCAGAAACACGGCAACAAAATGCGACTCCTTAATTTTGAGATTGCACGAATTACAGATGGTGCTCAGAAATAATCCATTCTGGTGGTCATGGTGGACGACCTTGTAATTTTCGGCGGTGAAAGCCTGGTTACACTCCTCGCATCTTGTCGCCGCGTCATGTCCCCGTTGTTGTTCCGTCGTGAGAGCAGGTGGAGAAACGTAAGAGCCTTTCAGGCTGGGTGCAAGTTCTCTCGCGCATTCCGCTATCTTCTTAACAAAATGTTTTGCCGCATCAGGTCCGCAATACAAGATGACATCATTCAATTTTTCTCCGTAGATGGAGAAACTGCAAGGCTCGTGGTGAAAAATTTGTATCGTGCTTGAGGTAGAAGGATCAGGGTCGCAAGACGTCATGGGAACTTGGAAGCTTTCAAAGTCGGCATAAAGGACAGCGGGATGGTGGAGAAGAGCCTGGTGTTTCTGAAATTTCATCTTGGTTCCGGGTTCCTGCATGACATCTTCGGGTTCTGCATTCACGGAGCCAAAACACTTGTGCTGTTCTCTCATCTTCTTACCCCCGCGAAAAATTCTCAAACACCGATCGCAAATTTCCATCTTATCGCGATTCTTGCTCATCTGTCTTCCTACTAATCGTGAGAAATTCCGTATCAAACTGTAACGGCCATCTACAAGCAAGAGTCGAATTACATTATTCTGGCTTCTAGCAGGTCTTAACACACGAATATTGCCGGAATCGTCAACCCCAAACACAGAAATATCGATATCTTCTCCTTTTTCCTCTCTATAGTTTTTTAAAAATTGATTGATCTTATTCAGGGGCACAGGATAGGAAATTCCTCTCATCATATTCTCGTATCTCCCCTCATATCCTCTGTAATTGGACAGACGTTGGGGGTTATTATTATTAGCTGGGTGTAATGCAGCGATGACAGACCATAGGAAACTCTTCTGATCATTAATTTCTATGTTCAACACTGCATTTTGCTTTTTTTTAATGTCTCGTGCAACATTTTTTTTTTTTTTTTTTTTGAGCGCTGCGTAATGGTTTGAAATTGCAGACTCTAAGTTCTAACATGTGGCTGCGACCGCAAAGACTCCATCCACTTCCTCTACCTTCAAACTCTTCTTGTTTTTGTGTCAGGTGATCAAATAGCCGTGTCACTATCTCGTCAAGATCCTCGTTATTGTCATCGTGTAAGGCTTCACACCCTACGTAAAAGCTAAAAGTGCTTGACTCGGACGAGACAACTTTCTCATACAGCAGGGTCAAGACGAGATGAATTTTAATTGCAACATTGACGAGGCAATCACGTAATTTATCGACTACCTGAGATTTCACATTGTTGAGGAAGATGCTCGAGTCACATTTTTCATCGCTTCCAGATTTATAGGTCATAATACGTGCACTTTTATTCAAAGCACCCCCTTCATGCGCATCAATGCGAGGTTTTTTTGCCGGCGGGACTACGACATCATGATCCGGTAGACGACATTTTTTCAAATGCCTAGCAATGTTAGGTTTAGAAATCAAAATCCCACAGTTGCGACATGCCACTTTCCCGCAAAGACCGGAGGGACCTGGTTGCGGTTCCATTTTTTCTCTCTGTTATTTATATATACAGAGAAATTTTTTGGGGGGGGGTTGTGGTGATGGTGGTGGTGATAGTGGAAAGCGCACTGAAACAGAAGGAAAAAAAAATTGAAAAAATGCTAGACATATATATATATTAGACGCGAACAGTATGTATGTATGTATGTGTGTGTGTACTGTTGTAGGAGGTAAAAATATGCGACATGTAAGTGTGTGTCAATTTTTTATGACTCCTCTGAATATGTGTGTGTCAGACGCAAAACAAAAAAATATTAATATATCATGAAAAAATAAAAACTTACCTTTCAAGAGAGATAGAGAGAGACTTCAAAATAAAAACTTGTAGCTCACTAAAACTTCCACGATGATATATATGTATACTGCCAGACAAACAATTAAGAATACTGAACTGTCACGATTGACGTTCACCTTTCAAGAGAGATAGAAAAACTTCAAAATAAAAACTTGTAGCTCACTAAAACTTCCACGATGATATATATGTATACTGCCAGATAAACAAATTAAAAAATACTGAACTGCCACGATTGACGTTCACTATGATAATAATGTACAAAAGAAGAAACTGGTACGTTATATAGGAACTCCTCTTTTTTTTCTCCTTCTCTCCTTCCTACTCCACGCGACTCTCTTTGGTGAAAACACAATGAGAGCTATAGTTAATATTCTAGCAAATAAAAACCCTTGTTGGCTGATTTACTCATGTTATATTTTTTTCAACAAAAGATTTTTGTGATGTGCACAATATCCTGTAGGGGACAAATAACAATAAACGGGACGTTGATAGTTCCACCCATGCATGTATTGTCGATTATTTCCCCTCGGCCTCTATTCCACGCCCCGTCAGGGTGTGGTGTGTGAAACAGACGATTCCCAGTATAAAACTCAAAAAGCGGAAGATGCTGCTGTGTTTGCTTCCGCCGCATCCGCTTCTGATTCTATTGTTATCGGGGATGTGATAGATTCTTCATTCAGAACCGTGGGAAAGCTGAAAAAAAAATAGAATCTCTTCGGGCGAAAGAGGATGCAAGATGAATAGGTTTGGGGAGGGGTTGCTGTGGATAGTTTGGTCCGTAATAAAAATGTTACATTGAGTGACGAAACACAATTTCTCCACAGGGACAGGAAAAATTCTACCGAGCGTCGCTATCCACGCGAACATTAGAAATTGCCTGAATAGCTTGGGGGCTTGGCATAGGATTATCGATTTTCGTTTTTAGAGAATAATCTATGTAAGATTCTAGCATCGAGAATAAACAACATTGATTAAATTTTTGACAACATTCGCAGTACAAATCTAAACTCGTAATAATTTCGCCGTTACCACGCACCCCTGGCGAGGTTATATAGGGGCCAGGGATCCTAAAAAACAACAATTATTATTTGTTTGCTTGCGTCACAATACGGAAAATAATAAGAGGCATACGCGCGCGCGCGCGCGCGCGCGTGTGTGTGTGTGTGTGGTACATCGTTCCCTCCCCGAGAGAGAGGTTTACGAAGGTCACAATATATATAAACATTTGGTCCCAGACTTGGAAAATTACAATAAGATACACTCATCTTTCAAAAAATAAGAGGATGAGAGGATGAAAAAATAAGAGAATAAGAGAATAAGAGGATGAGAAAATGAGAGGAGAGGTTTACGAAGATCACGATATATAAACATTTGGTCCCGGACTTGGAAAATTACGATAAGGTGCACTCATCCTTCAAAAAATAAGAGGATGAGAAGATGAGAGGATGAGAGGAGAGGTTTACGAAGATCACGATATATAAACATTTGGTCCCAGACTTGGAAAATTACGATAAGATGCACTCATCTTTCAAAAAATAAGAGGATGAGAGAATAAGAGGATGAGAGGATAAGAGGAAGATGAGAGGAGAATGAGAAGAGGATGAGAGGATGAGAGGAGAATGAGATGGATGAGAGGGATGAGAAGATGAGAGCTCATCTTTCACTCATCACTGCCTTTTTGCGTCCGTGAAACATCGTCAGCGCAATAAATGAGGCGCGGAACGGGGAGAGAAAGTGAGTTTTTCAACTTTTTGTAGTCGTTTGGTCAAGAAATCAGAGTTGGGGTGGGAGTCACAAATTTACTCTACTAGAAGGCAACAACGAAACACATTCCGCAGGTCGCTAGCTGGCAATAGGTGGACGAGAACGTCGCCATCTGCATCAGCAGACTTGGCGGCAGCATCTGCTGCTTCGTTCCCCAGGATGCCAACGTGGCTAGGGACCCAACAGAAGTGTACATCCGCGCTGGCAGAAATGGTCACAAGCCGTCTTAATATGCGTTGCACTACCGGATGCCGGGAATACGGCGAATCCAGAGACTGCAACACGCTGGTCGATTCGCAGCACACAAGGACTTTCTTCAGCCCATTCCCGTCTGCAAAGTCCAGTGCCTTTAGAATGGCGTACAACTCTGCCGTGTAGATGGAACAGGCAGGATGTAGCGAGTAACTGGAACTTTGAGAGTCTAGGACGAAGGCGCAACCAACAGATTCCACTCTCTTGGACCCATCCGTTTAAAACACATTAAAATTGGGGTGCTTCGCACGAAGTTCTAAAAACCGTTGCTGGTATACAACCATTGGTGTTTCTGCTTTTGGAAGGGCAGTCAGTGAAAATTCGATAGAACGTGCAGGAAACTCCCAGTTAGGGAGAGGCGGGATGAGTGGAGAGACGCCAGGAAGATCACTGCCAACACCAAGTGCTGACAGGATCTCGTCTGCACGAACACCAAATGGTCTAGTGACACTTGGGTGGAGCCGATACCTTGCCAGCCTACTCTCGTCTGAGATGGTGTCAAATGAAGGATGTGAAGGCATCGAGCGAAGATGGAGGAAGTAGTTCACTAACAGCCGCTGTCTTCGCAGAGACAGCGACGGCTCAGATGTCTCTACGTACAAACTGGCAACTGGACTGGTCCGAAAGGCACCAGAGCGCACACGTATACCAGCATTGTGGACGGTGTCTAGGATGCAAAGTCTAGATGGGCGGGCAGAAGAATACACAACACATCCATAATCGAGCTTCGACCTGATAAGTGCACGGTACAATCGAAGCAGTACCGTCCTATCAGCACCCCAGGAAGTGTGAGATAAAACACGTAAAAGGTTGAGAACTCGAAGACAAGAGAACTTTAACTGGCGAAGGTGAGGTAGCCATGTTAATTTCTTATCGAAAATGAGGCCCAGGAAGCGAACCTCATTCACGAAGCACAGGGGAGATTTCCCCATGTACAGGTCAGGATCGAAATGACATGTACGCTGACGACAAAAGTGGACACACACGGATTTCTCGGATGAGAAGGTGAAACCTGTTTGGGCGGACCACTCAACCAAACTGTTTATCGTCAGTTGGAGTTGACGAGAAGCTGACGAGAGATTCCGTGAGCGACAAAAGATCGTGAGGTCGTCTACATAGAGGATTTGATTTTGATTTTGAATTTAAAATTCTGGGAGCGTCAGCACTTAGGCTATTTTGCTCCCGTCACATTATACGGGGGCCAGCCCCTTATAATTACAAATAACAACTCTAGCGTTGCATAACTAAAAATATTAAAATGTTCTGACTTCTGTTAAAAGCTGAGGCCGTAAACGGGCACTCAGCACACACAAGGACAACAAGCAGGACAACACACACAAAATTATACTGGCCATAGTGCCAGTCGCCAGAGCCTCGTTAGTCTTTAGTCCAGGGTGCACTACGTGGAAGTGAGGTTGACTTTTGGGCGCCTACGTGGAAGGTCACCCCTTACACCCCGTCTACATAGAGGAGGCCATGTACAGGGGAAAGAATGTTTGCCATAACACTGTTCACTGCTATGGCAAACAGAGTCACACTTAATAAGCTGCCCTGCGGGACACCGTTCTCTTGATCGTGAAGATCCGAATTTGAATTTGAATTTGATTTTAAAATTGTGGGAGCGTCAGCACTGAGGCTATTTTGCTCCCGTCACATAATACGGGGACCAGCCCCTTATCATTACAAAAAACAACTCTAACGTTGCATAATTAAAAATCTTAAAATGTTCTGACTTCTGTTAAAAGCTGAGGCTGTAAACGGGCACTCAGCACAAATAAGGACAAAACAAAGTACATCACAAACAAAATTATACTGGCCATGGGGCCAGTCGCCAGAGCCTCGTTAGTCCTCAGTCCAGGGTGCACTACGTGGAAGTGAGGTTGACTTTTGGGCGCCTACGTGGAAGGTCACCCCTTACACCCCGTCTACATAGAGGAGGCCATGTACAGGGGAAAGAATGTTTGCCATAACACTGTTCACTGCTATGGCAAACAGAGTCACACTTAATAAGCTGCCCTGCGGGACACCGTTCTCTTGATCGTGAAGATCCGAAAAGGAGTTCCCAACACGTACGCGGAAAAGCGACCTGATAAAAAGTTTTCAATGAAGTACGCCATATGGCCACGGACGCCCCAAGAATGGAGCTGCTTTAGGATGCCAAAGCGCCACGTTGTGTCATATGCCTTTTGGAGGTCCAAGAAAACTGCAACTAAATGTTCGTTGTTGAGGAATGCATCCTGAATATGTGTTTCCAGCTGAACCAGATGGTCCAGTGTGGAACGGTTGAAGCGAAAACCACATTGAAAATTACTTATCAATGAGTTTTCCTCCAAAAACCAGGTGAGGCGCTTGTTGATAATGCGTTCCATCAACTTGCACACACAGCTAGTTAAGGCGATAGGCCTGTAACTCGAGGCTGCGGTGTGTTGTTTACCTGGTTTCAGGATGGGAACAATAATAGATTCTTTCCAGGAAGAAGTGGAAAGAGTCGTCCAACCAAAGCCTGTTGAATACCGCCAGAAGGAAATTTCTTGCACCAATGGGCAAATGACGAAGCATCTCATAGTGGATCTTGTCCACTCCAGGAGATGTATTCTTAGAATCTCGAAGCGCCTGATCGAACTCCCATACAGTGAATGGAGAGTTGTATGGCTCGGTGTTATGACTTCGAAAAACTAGAGGGTGTCGTTCCTGACGGTTCTTCTCACGGCGGAAACGTGGTTCATAATTTTCAGAGCTGGACGCATCAGAAAACTGCGTGGCCAAGATATTAGCTATGTCTCCGGTATCGGTGTACAACGTCCCATCGTGCTCCAGAGCGCTCAGAGGAGTAGATGCACCTCCCTGGATGCGACGTACTTTGGTCCAAACGGCTTTCGACGAAGCCTCCTTCGTCAGAGAAGACACGTATTGGACCCAGCACGCCTTCTTACTGGCTCGAATGAGCCGACAGGCACGGGCACGCTTAATGCGGAACTGCTCGAGGTTTGCGGCAGTGTGGTTCCTATTAAATCGATCGAGGGCATGATTGCGGTCATTGATGGCTGCTGATCTCCGCAGTCCACCAGGGAACTGGGCGTCGCCTCGCAGGTCCACTGGGATGTGGAATGGAGGTGAGTGCAGCATCATGCACTCGTGACACAAAGGTATTTAAGGCGTCGATTGGTGGCAAAGTCGACGCTAGATCCACGTAGGGTGCTGAAGATGTACCAGAGATCAGGGTGAACGCTCTAAGATGTGGTAGGAGCAAGGCTGGGACTGCAGAAGGACAAGTCCAACAGAGTGTGTGCCTGAGGAAGGACTGAAATATGTGGGAGTCCCATCATTCAGCAACGTTAAAGCTGATACCTCACGGAATTGATCTAAAATTTGACCCCGGGGCTCTGTACGAACGGAGCCCCACAAACGATGGTAGGAAATCGCCCAAAAGAACTCGTCTGCACGAACACCAAATGGTATTGTGGCACTAGGGCGGAGCCGATACCTTGCCAGCCTATTCACGTCTGAGATGGTGTGAAATGAGGGATGTGAAGGCATCGAGCGAAGATGGAGGAAGTAATTCAATACCAGCCGCTGTCTTCGCAGAGACAGTGACGGCTCAGATGCCTCTACGTACAAACTGGCGATAGGGCTGGTGCGAAAAGCACCAGAGCACACACGTATACCAGCATGGTGGACGGTGTCTAGGATGCAAAGTCTAGATGGGCGGGCAGAAGAATACACAACACATCCATAATCAATCTTCGATCTGATCAGTGCACGATACAATCGAAGCAGTACCGTCCTATCAGCACCCCAGGAAGTATAAGATAAAACACGTAAAAGGTTGAGAACTCGAAGACAAGAGAACTTTAACTGGCGGAGGTGAGGTAGCCATGTTAATTTGTTATCGAAAATGAGGCCCAGGAAGCGGACCTCATTCACGAAGCACAGGGGAGATTTCCCCATGTACAGGTCAGGATCGAAATGACATGTACGTTGACGACAAAAGTGAACACACACGGATTTCTCGGATGAGGTAACCAATATTTGATCTTGATTGGTCTAAGTGTGCCTCCAACAAAAAACTAGTAATAAAATTGTGCAGGGGACAGCTTATACAGTTTACCACCTGGTGTAAATGGTGAATCATATTCTTTGTTAGGGATACTGTTTAATTCAAGAATTACTGTATGCTTAGGATTCTCGATTAGGCCAGTTATTTCTTTTTCTGCTGTAAGCAATCTACTTGTTACAGATTCAAGATGCTCATTGATAGCCCTAACAATCTCATCGTGACCTGGTTTAATTCTTATGTCCACAACAAGTTTTTTGTATTGTTGCACAATTTCTTGAAGCTGGGTGGCAAAAACAGACAGAGTATTTGCTTGGTTGGATTCCATGGTCCCTAGTTGTTGCTTGATGTTGGCTACAATTTGCTGTAAATTTTCAACAACTGCCAATTTAGAATTTTGAGCAGTAAGATCATGGACTTGTCTTCTGATATCCTCAAATAGAGCATAAAGTTCATTAATATGTTGATTGGTTGGAAGAGTGGCCACTGTTTGAGTAAGTTGTTTGATCTCTGTCTGGATATTCTTAATATCTTCTGATTTCAATATGCGATTCACTGCTCTTTTAATGTTTTTAAGTTCCTGTGATGTAGGCAGATTAGATACAGTATTCTGCAAAGATTCAAGTGCTAATTTCACACTATTTAATTCACTAGCGTCAGCCACACTACGCATAGCATCTTGGAGCAGGGTTATGTCTGCCTGAGTAGGTGTCGATTGTTGTAAAATTTCAAGTTTTGTTTGGATATCATCGATCAAGTTATGAAAATGAGATAGCTCAGATTCGGTATTGAGGTTTTCAAGTTTTGTGATCTGTTGCTGGACACTGACAAGGGTGTCTACAATACCAGGCAGGCGGGATTCTAGAGTTTCTTGTACATTTGTCAGATCATTTTGTAGTTGCTGCTATGGTACCCTCAAGGTGAGTTATGGTACTCTGAATTTTTCCAAAATCTTCATATGTTTCAAGTTGCAGTTTGATGTTACCTACACTGCGAGTTATAGCATTCAGAGCATCAGAAGATGGTAAGTTGTTCATAAAATTCTCAAGTGTCTCAATTTTTTCTTTAACCTCGGCTATGGCATTGTTCAAGGGGTCGAGATTAGGTATTTGTAGTGATTGAATTTCTTCTTTTAGAGTGGAAATTACTAGATCAAAATCTTCTTGTGATTTTATGCTTTTGACAATTGTTTGGAGCTGTGTTTGGACACTGCTAATCTGCTCTTCTAGTTGTTGTTTCAATTGTTCAGTGTTAGTATTCTAGGTTTTTAATTTGGCTTGAAGAGTTGCTACAGCTTCCTCTAAATTTTGAAAATTATCCAATGTTGCCAAATCAGTATATTTTTGAAGCAATAATTTAAGTTCTGAATCAATTTTAACAAGAGGGTCCATGCATTGTGATTGTAAATTTGTAATTTCTAGTTGAAGACTGGCATTAAGTGTGGTTTGTAAAACTTGTAAATCACTTCTTAATTTTTTCACTCTGACATCAAGCATCAGAATCTCATCACTGTGATCTTCATGTCTTGTATGGCTAAATATATCATTAGGCATTTTTTTTTGTTTTTGTGGTTATTTATTATAAAATATCTAATTCTTAATTCTATAAAAAAAGGTATAAGTTTGTCATAATATCCCGGGACCTCAATATATAAACAATCACCGGCAGAGACGGTATATACAGTACCAGAAATCATGTTTGAGTGCTTAATTCTATAAATATTTCTCCCTACTGAAATTTTGACATCACCCTCGGGAGTTGTAATAAATTGTAATTTACCACCTATAGGTAATTGGTAATGATTTAAATTATTGTTAAATATGTATAATGTTTTACCTGTTTTATCATCAACATCTGTAAGTATGCTATTGAGATGAATAATTAAGAAACCACTTAGTTTAGATATTATATCAGGAGAGGGTGCTGGTGTCGGCAGGTCCATCATAGCTTTTTTTTTAAATCCAAATAAATTCATTGGCATGTTTTATTTATTTTAAATCATGCTCTGTAATTGGGTATTGATTACCACTTATCAAGTCACAATGCCCCCACGGTAGAGTATGTATGCCACATGATAAAATACATCTCTTATCGTCATGTGGGTCGAGCCACTTTTCTTACAACATTTGTGGTTAACAAGTGATCCACACTCTGAATTCTATTTTCTGATGTTTTAATTAACTTCTGTGACTTGAGACAATTTTTGTAATCTTCAAATTCAAGCTCTTTATCTACAGTATCTCTACCAATACCCTTAGCTTTTTTAGCAACAGCACCACTACATGTTTTAAAACTATACATTTTAGCTCTTAATCCAGCAAATCCTACAATAACATCGCCAAGGGTCTCATCTTTTAACTTACCAGGCACCTTTTTGTTGTGGGGTTGAATTTTTGAATGTTCACTGGTATCAAAATATTTAAATAATTCAGGATGTGATATATCTTTATAAACATCTTGTGTTTGAATATCAAGAATAAAACTATCTGTGTCCATATACATTAATTTTACACAATCACCATAAAAAGGTTTCAACACATCATAATATAATTTTAACATATGTAATTTTGCCAATTCTAATATCACCGCCCCTACATAAATAGGTTGATCAAACTTAATTTTTGTTTTTTTTCATATTAAAAAGTGCCATATTGTCATGATAAATTCTTCTATAATTGAAATTCGGCTTTGCCACTAATTTTTTGCTCCGGCTGGGGTCGGTAACTAATTTAACATCAGTATGTTTTCTAACATTTTCTATAGTTTTGCCATATACTGAATTTACCATTAATTTAAACAAAGTTTTATCAAATTGGCTTACTGCAGATGTTCGAAGCTCGGTGTTCGTATCAATATATGGTTTCAACCATCTTGAGTGCCTGAACCTTAAAACTTTGCCAACCTTGGTCACTTTAAACAACCTTGGTCACTTTAACACCATAACGCATCAGAAACTGCAAGTTTTTGTAATATATTACATAATCCTGTTTTGGATCCAGAGTCATCATTAGCTTTTTTTGTTTAGAGTTAGGTGAACACTTAACCTCAGAAATTGGGGGCAAATCAGAAAACTTGTTTTGTAAATTATGTGGAATTGTCAGATCAACCTCTAAGAACAAGCCATAGTTACTGTCATCAAAATCCTGAAGATCCTCAATACTAAAATTTTCAACCCACTCAAGCCCTGCATATGGCAATTTATCCATCATAGTATAACCATACAAATTGTTTGCATCCACATAAAGTATATAATTTGATGGCAATTCTGGATCATAATTAGAAATATATTTGTTATTAGCTCTGGCATATCTCTGAGAGCATTGCACCATGCCTCCTCCTATACATTGCTCCATAAGCAAGTACATATCTTGATCTTGGATTAAATTTAACTCCATTTTAGTGTTTAAAAACATTGCAGACCATGCTAGACCTGGAGCACTATAGAAATAAATTGGATCTAGCTTATAATTTTCTATTGAAGATTTTCTAAATGCCTGAAGTATATCGGCTAAAAGAGTTACATCAAGTTTTAAATATGCCATATGATAATCACCAAATGTCTGGCATTTTAAAATGGTCCACATCAACTGAGCATGGTGATAATCTTCATCAGTGATTTCAGATGCTCTGACTTTACTATAGAATGCTTTTTGTGGTGGCAGAGCACACTCATCAAATTTAGAAAAATCTGTAACATAATCATATGGGTATACACCCTTTCGCCTAATTAATTTCAAGTCCTGATTTGGAAACATGGCACAAGTAATTTTAAATTGATCATCAGATAATTGACTGGCCAGAGTAGCCAAGCTAGCCGACAAAATTCTGTATGAATCAAGAAATCTTAAGTGAATGGGAACACCATTAACTTTAATTATCTTGCTAATAGCAATATATTTCTCATCATTTTCAGCTAGAATATTTAAATTCTGCTTGTCAAACCCCTCGTACCTGATCAGATGATGAAAATCATAATTAGATGCACCATGGCAAAATATCGGGACAAATTTTTGTCTCTGGATCTTAATATTACAGTTATTACACAGAGCCATTAAAAATTTACTACTTGTATGGGAATGGTGTTTCACCTTGATATTTGTATCTGAAAATTCACAATCACATACCAGACATTTTTTTGCATTTTTAAAATTTTCAATTTGTTCTTCTGTTAAAGACATCATAGGCCTTGATTTTAATAAAATATTAGATGCTATATCATGGCACTCATTTTCAATTCTATGTGCAAATTCTTTGATAGCATTTTGTCCCATGTATAATTGTGGTTCACTAGCTACACCATCCCGTATAACTATTATAACAGAAACTAGAAGGTTCATGTAACTGGTATGATGTAATTGAAGATTCATCAGGATCTGGGTTGCAGAATGCAAGGGTTTTGAGGTTTGATTCAAAATCACAAACTATATATGCTGGGTGTTCCAACAAAGCTTCAAATTTTTTAAATTCGGCATTTTCACTTGGATTAGGCATCACCATATGAACAGGTTTATGGTTCCCACAATATTTTAAAGGTTCAACTAATTTGTTTTTAGCAATTTCTGCATTTTCTTTACGAACCCCATTTATTATTTTTCTACCATCAAATACAGTTAAACATCTTCGGCACAACTTGTATATTGTTTTAGATTTATTTATTTGTTTTCTTACTAAACCTTCAAGATGATGTACCAAAGTGTAATGGTATGTGCCATCCCCCTCAATTAAAAGCAAATGAATCGGAACAGCAAAATCATCATCAACTGTACTAATTCTGAGAGGTTCTATCAAGCAATTCCCAGCACCAGTGGAACAAATAAATACATTAATAGATAATGGTTTACCATTGATATCTCTGGCCTTTTTTTTTTCAAATTTATCAATATTCTGAACATACATTGGATATTCTAAGCCCTCCATAGCATCATCAAAATTGTGTTCATATTGTTTATAATATTCTCTCAGGATGCCTTAAAACTGGATACAAAGCAGCTAAAATACACCACAAAAAGCATTTCTGATCATTATTTTCTATGTTAACCACGGCTCTTTTGTTTTTAATATTGGCAGGTAATGGCACATATGTCGAACCTTGTAGTGGATTAAATTTAGAAATATTAATATATAACTTGTGTGGACTTCCATATAAACTCCATCCGGATTCTTTTGCAGCAAATTCAGAATGTTTAATAATTAATTGCTCTATCAAACTACTTATTATTTTGTCTAAATTTCTATTTGAATAAACAGCTACAGTTTCTGTTATGTGGGGGTGTGTAAATTTTGTTCCATTCGGTTTCTTATATTGTGTAAATAATTTGAAAGATAATTTATAAGAGCTATTTTGTTTATCTAGAATATCCTGCACATCAGAATTTATATTATTCAAAAAAATCTTAATATCACATTTTGGATCTGATATAAAACGGTAATCACTTAGTTGGCCATTAAAACTACTATAGATAGGTGCATAGCGAAGCTGCTTTGCTGGTTTATAATTAATAGGGGTTTCAAGTTTTCTTTTTAGACCAGATAAAGATGTAGAAAACTGTGCAGAACAAGTATTTTTATGTTTATATAAGAAATATTCCAGACTATATTTTTTATGACAATTTGGGCATATTCTTGTGGGAGTTCTATATTTGCCTGGATCACAATTCTTTTGGTGCCTAGCCCAATTGTGGCTAGAAATATTCGTATTGCATTGATAACAATATTTTTATTATTAGTTATAAAATTTCTTGGGGTTTAAATTAAAACTCTATATTTAATATAAAATATGAATTGAGTTCAGCAGTGTACTTTGTATAATTATTGTATATATTTAATATGTTAATATTATTAATTTTTATCCTAGGTTTATTATATCAAATTTCTTGGGATTCAAATCAAAATTTTATACTTAATAAAAACTATGACAAATTGTAATGCCAATATTGCCAATATTGCTTACATGCACCAAGGTGGAATAAGTATTGATCGACTAAAAGACTAACCTGCCTCAATTGCGTGTTAGTACAGGCACGTCAGTGGCAATGACCCGATAGCATGTGTTATGTATTGATCTTATAAAACACACGGAAACAGATTACAACAGCAGCAGGCCAAAACTCTAAATATAAACTAATTACAACTAGATGTAACAAATATCAGACCTTTTTATACAAAATATAAGATGCTTGTTCAGTATACTAGAAATATGTTTAATATAAATAATAAGAAAATCACTAAATCATACCAAACAGAGCTATAATATGAGGAGCACTGGAACAACACCTCTATACTCTTCAACTATTCTCACAATATTAACTATTAAAGTTACATCCCGCTTTATATATATATATATATATATATATATATATATATATATAGAGCTAAATCCGGTCTGAGAAGAAAAAAAACGGGAAAATCCCGAGAATTTTGATTTTTACGGGAATTTCCTGTGGAATTATACTTTCTACGGGAAATTCCCGAGGAATTATACTTTTTACGGGAAATCCCCGAGGAATTATACTTTTTATGAGAGGCTTTTTACAAAAATTTTAGATTAGACAAAATAGCACACTATAATAAAAAAAAAACTCTTAAGAGCATCTTGGATTAGTTTTAAGTGTAGTTAAAACAATATTGAGAAAAGCCATATTTTTAACAAATTTATAAACAGCAATTTTAGCAAATTCAGGTTTAGCCACATCAATTTGAGGGGGTCATCTTTTCTCGGAAGCTTTTTTTTTTTACAAAAATCGTAGGTTTTACACAGTAGCAATGAAATTTTATAGACATTTTGCCTTAGTTTTAAGTATTTCTATTCAGTCAAAACACCTCATCATTTATCGGGTTTATAGTACATCCAATTACACTACTTTCAGCATATTTGAAACATCACAACCATCAACTTCTGGCAGACCAGCAGACCACAGCAACAAGAACAAGAGCAACCAGAAGGGGTGTAAGGGGTGCTCCTTCCACGTAGTGCATGCACTTAATAGTCAACCTCACTTCCACGTAGTACACCCTGGACTGGAGGCTAACGAGGCTCTGGCGACTGGCCCCATGGCCAGTATAATTTTGTTTGTGTTGTCCTGTTCTTTTGTCCTTATGTGTACTGAGGTCCCCCTTTAGAGCCTCAGCTTTTAACGGAAGTCAGAACATTTTAATATTTTATGATTTTAGTAATGCAACGTTAGAGTTGTTATGTGTAACGATAAGGGGCTGGACCCCGTATAATGTGACGTGTGCAAAATAGCCTTTGTGCTGACGCACTCAAAATTTTAAATTCAAATCAAATTATTTCCCCGTATACATAGAAGGGTGCAAAATGGCCTTAAGTGCCGACGCACCCAAACAATTTTTAAATCAATCAATCAATCAATCAAGAGCAACCAGAAAAACTACGAACTAAACGACTAAAAGCAACGAAGCAGACAAAAGTTACGTCATTTGTACACGATACCTATGTACATCTTCACGGGCTGACCTACTCGATTCAAAAATTGCACAAATGATTGCTCTTAACCTGTTGCCTATATCGGTAATTGAAGGGAGTGGTTTCCGTGAACTTATGTCAACGGTTGAGCCAAATTATCGGTTACTATCACGGCAATCCATGACACGAAGACTGGACAAACTTTACGATTCTGTAAAAAGTGAAGTAGGTCAAAGAACTGGCGAAAAGTAATGCCATAGCATTAACAACAGACTCGTGGACGTCCAGGGCTACCCAATCTTACATAACTGTAACAGCACATCACCTTTTAGAAGATTTTACCCTCAGAACACACGTTCTCGAGACTGTGCATATTGAAGGGAGACACACTAGAAAGCCTGGCAGAACATTTACTTTGTGTAATTGAGAAGTGGGATATTGCAGCAAAGTTAGTGGGCATTGCCCATGACAATGCTAGTAACATTGTTACCGCATTAAACTTGCTCCCATACCAAAGCTTAAGCTGCTTTGCACACATATTGCAATTATCCATCCCTAGAGGCCTAACTTTGGAACCCATTTCCAATCTGTTGCAGCTGATTAGCAAATTAGTTGCGCACTTCAGGCATAGTGCGGTTGCTACAACGGAATTGACAAGGCGGCAGAAGGCCCTTAATCTGCCAGAGTATAAGCTCATTCAGCATGTAAAAACACGGTGGAATAGTGCATACGAGATTCTGGAGAGGATGTTGGAGCAGAGCAAACATGTCTCAGCTCTGTCTTAAAATATTATAACCTGCCTGCTGTGTAATAATGTTTACCCATGTTCAATCCAGAGACATGATACTCTCAGCTCTGTCTTAAAATATTATAACCTGCCTGCTGAGTAATAATGTTGAGACATGTTCAATCCAGACACATGATACTCTCAGCTTTGTTTTTATAACCTGCCTGCTGAGTAATAATATTGATGCATGTTCAATGTCTTGAAATATTATAACCTGCCTGCTGTGTAATAATGTTGATGCATGTTCAATCCAGAAACATGATACTCTCAGCTCTGTTTAAAATATTATAACCTGCCTGATGTGTAATAATGTTTACCCCTGTTCAATCCAGAGACATGATACTCTCAGCTCTGTCTTAAAATATTATAACCTGCCTGCTGAGTAATAATATTGATGCATGTTCAGTCCAGAGACATGTTCAATCCAGAGACATGAGATACTCTCAGCTTTGTTTTAAAATATTATAACCTGCCTGCTGAGTAATAATGTTGATGCATGTTCAATCCAGAAACAGTTCTGTCTTAAAATATTATAACCTGCCTGCTGAGTAATAATGTTGATGCATGTTCAATCCAGAAACAGTTCTGTCTTAAAATATTATAACCTGCCTGCTGTGTAATAATATTGAGACATGTTCAATCCAGAAACATGATACTCTCGGTTAGGGCCTATAGTTTTAATATTATAACCTGCCTGCTGTGTAATAATGTTGAGATATGTTCAATCCAGAAACCGTTTTGTTCTAAAATATTATAACCTGCCTGCTGTGTAATAATGTTAATCCATGTTCAATCCAGAGACATGATACTCTCGGTCCGGGCCTATAGTTTTAATATTATAACCTGCCTGCTGTGTAATAATGTTTATCCATGTTCAATCCAGAGACATGATACTCTCTAATATTATAACCTGCCTGCTGTGTAATAATGTTGAGACATGTTCAATCCAGAGACATGATACTCTCAGTTCTGTCTTAAAATATTATAACCTGCCTGCTGTGTAATTTGACACATGTTCAATCCAGAGACTCAGTAAGGGCCTACAGTTTTAATTTCAGAATTATCACAGGTGCCCATATACAAATAATTTCATTCTGGGCCGATGGGATGACCCGGCATGGCCCACAGAACAACATACTCAAATTTTGAAAAAAATCAATAATTTTGTTTCTCTTATATCTCCAAAACTATTGATGCTAGAGACTTGGGACTTGGTGATTTCTCATGTGCATCTCAAGATGCAACTTTTCGGTCTCTATAAATTTTTCAAAATATCTTGTTGTTCTCTAGATCTTGAATAACTTGCCTATTTTTCAAGATAGAGGCATGGGAGTTGTTTATTTCAATTCTGGATGCTGTTTAGAAGTTTTTTGAAAAAATCGATATTTTTTTGATTTTGTGATTTCTCAAAAACTATACGGCCTAGAGACTTGAAATTGTTTCAGGGGGATTCTATGCATGATTCTCTATGTTTTAGGTCTCTATAATTTTTTTGATAGATGCAATATTTAAGCTGCAAATGTCCAATTTATGTCTGTTCTATAAATAGAATTTTTCAGAAAGTCCAATATTAACAAAGTTGATAATATTTTGAGAACTATGCATGTTAGGGGGCTCTAACAAGCAAATATATGTTTGTTAGGCACCACTGAACAACATACTAAAAATTTCAAAAAATCGATAATTTTTTTCAAATTTGATTATCTCAGAAACTATAGGTGATGGAGACATGGAATCTTTTCAGATGTTATGTATGTGCAATTCTCTATGTTTTATGCCTCTATAATTTTTTCAAAAAACCTTATAATTCTACCCATATACTTGAATAACTCAAAAATAATGCATGTGACAAGCATGGTGGTTTGAGATTTGAACTCTCCTGGCTGTTTGATTATTTTAGAAATTATAGGTAGGTGGATCTGTAATAATTGTATATGCTATGTGATGTTTGGGTATGTGAGTATAAGTATATGATATGTCTGTGATGAGTTAATATATACCGGCAGAGAATTGGTGTAAAACATGTTGTGTTTCATAGAGATCTGTGGCCTATAGCTTATAAGATGCAAACATATTTTGAAAGAAGAAACATTGCAAAATACATAAATTCAGACTATCTTTTGGATTATTTTGAGCAAAAATTTGAAAATTTTTCAGAGAGGAATTTTTTTGCAGTAAGAAATAAGACAGAAGCAAGATGGGTGTTTGACAGTGATGCTGGGTTTGGGTATGTGAGTATAGGCATGGGCTGTGCTTCTGATGAGTTTGAATCCAATGCATACCGGCAAAGAATCGATGCATACCTACTGCACTGTTATTGTGGAAAACATGTTGTAGCCCAGCAGAGACAGCTCAAGGTAATTGTGCAATAATTATACATATACCCTGTTTTGTTCTATATAGTGTTGTACATATGGGTAGCATTCAGAATTGTATGGAATTTTTTGAGAGGAGATGCATTTCAAGATACATAAAATCCGAGTCACTTATCGAGGAATTCAAGCTCAGGTTTTTTGGCTTCTCTGAGTATGACTTATTTACAGTACAAAATGAAACTGAGATGCAGTGGGTGCTTGCCAGTGATAGAATTTTCCAATATTTGTTCCTAAAGATGATCAGCAAGTTTGAAAGAATTGTTTACAACAGACACAGGAGGATTGAAGGGATGTTTGTTAGTTTTTACAAAACAAGTCTTATCACAATCTTAGCATGTTGAGATTATATGCAAATTATTGGTTTAGCAGCTGCAATAAATTTAACAAAGAGTACAGTATGTTTATGATTTTAGATCAGAGTTTGAACTGGACACATTACAAATATTTCAATAGGATGAACAAAATATTTCTAGGTGACAGTGTTAAATTTGTCACAACAGATGATGGGAATTTATACAGTGGTGAGGATTTCAATATGGATCTTGTTGAATGCCACGAGCACATACATATTAGTGAGATTGTTTTGTATTTTTTGAGACAAAAATTCAGGGATTGCAATTATAGGTGTATTATTGAATCACTGCATGAGGCTAATATTATGTGCAGTTGTGGGAAGCAAGTTTGAAAGAATTGTTTACAACAGACACAGGAGGATTGAAGGGATGTTTGTTAGTTTTTACAAAACAAGTCTTATCACAATCTTAGCATGTTGAGATTATATGCAAATTATTGGTTTAGCAGCTGCAATAAATTTAACAAAGAGTACAGTTATATTTATAAAATTTGATACAGGAAAGTTTGCTGATGAAAGAATTAAGAGAGATTACCAAATTAAACTGTCAAATAGATTTGAGGTTTTGCAGGATTTAAATGATGATGAAAATATAAATGAAACAGACGTAAATAAGAATTGGGAGCACATACGTAATGCAATAGAATCAGCAGCTAAAGAAAGTATAGGATACCATAAACCAAGAAAAAGTAAGCCATGGTTTGATAATGAATGTCATAATCTAATAGAAATAAGAAATCAGGCTAGACTTAGGTGGTTAAATAACTCGGATGATACAAATCTAAGCAATTATAATAGAATAAAGCGAGAAGTTAACCGCACGTTTAGAAGTAAAAAAAGAGATTACTTGAAAAGCAAAATTAACGAAATTGAAACAAACAGCAAAAATAAAAATATCAGAGATTTATATAAAGGTGTAAATGAATTTAGAAAGGGGTGGCAACCTAAAGTAAACTTGATAAAAGATAAAGACGGTGATTTTCTAGCTGACCCAAGCGATATTCTAAATAGATGGAAGAACTACTTTAATGACCTTTTAAATGTCCATGTAGGAGATAAATCAGAAGTAAATGAAGTACACACAGCAGAACCTTTAGTTCCAGAACCAAACTTGACTGAAGTTAAAGATGCTATTAAAAGGCTAAAGAATAACAAAGCACCTGGCATTGATTTAATACCAGCTGAGTTAATTAAATATGGTGGAAATTCATTAATATGTCAAATTCATAAATTAATTTGTTTAATATGGAATAGGGAAGAAATCCCTCAACAGTGGAAAGAATCCATAATTGTTCCTGTGTTTAAAAAAGGTGATAAAATGAACTGCAATAATTACCGTGGAATTTCTCTACTCTCAACAACATACAAAATATTGTCTAACATTCTTTTAACAAGACTAACCCCATATGCTAATGAAATTATAGGTGATTATCAATGTGGATTTAAACGTAACAGATCAACTACAGATCAAATTTTTCACATCAGACAGACACTTGAAAAAAAGTGGGAATATAATCAAAATGTCCATCAGCTATTCATTGATTTCAAAAAAGCATATGATTCGGTCAAAAGAGATAAATTATATAATATATTAGTAGAGTTTGGAATACCTAAGAAACTTGTTAGTATGATAAAAATATGCACCAGTGAAACAGAAAGTAAAATTCGTGTGGGTAATAATATGTCTGACAAATTTATAATTCATGATGGGTTAAAACAAGGAGATGCATTATCTCCATTGCTCTTTAATTTTGCCTTAGAATATGCTGTAAGGAAGGTAAAAGAAACTAAAGAAGGACTAAAATTAAATGGTGTGACTCAGTTGTTAGCATATGCAGATGATGTAGACTTACTGGGGGATGATATAAATACGATTAAGAATAATGCTAAAATATTTTTCAAAACTGCTAAAGAGATAGGTTTGGAAGTTAACAAAGAGAAAACTAAATATATGCTTACAGGCCGAAACCAAGTGTTAGGTAATAATCAAAATCTAATTATTGATAACAACTCGTTTGAACGAGTTTCCAAATTCAAATACTTAGGAGTAATATTAACAAATGAAAATTATATTAAAGAGGAAATAAAAAGTAGGCTTAATTCAGGAAATGCATGTTACTTCTCTCTTCATAAACTTTTGTCTTCTCGTTTAATATCTAAGAAACTAAAAGTTAAAATATACAAAACAGTAATTTTGCCTGTAGTATTATATGGATGTGAAACTTGGTCCCTTACATTGAAAGAGGAACATAAATTGAGAGTATTTGAAAATAAGATCCTTAGGAAAATCTTTGGACCTAAAAGGGATGAGGAAACAGGTGAGTGGAGAAGGTTACATAATTTAGAACTACATCATTTGTATTCATGTCCAGATATTATTAGAATAATTAAATCAAGAAGACTTAGGTGGGCAGGCCATGTGGCACGAATGGGAGAGGAAAGAGGAGTTTACAGGATTCTTGTTGGGAAACCTGATGGTAAGAGACCTGTAGGAAGGCCAAGACGAAGATGGAGGAACAACGTTGAGATGGACCTAAGGGAAATCGGTAGGGATGGAAAAGAGTATATAGAACTTGCTCAAGATAGGGAAAGATGGAAGGCCTGTGTTGCTGCAGCCATGAACCTTCGGGTTTAAGAAGGCTAGGGAGTTAGTTAGTTAGTTAGTTGTGGGAAGCAATCATTGACTGTGTAATATGTTTTTACAGATATGTTGTTAAATATCTGCCTGTATGGATTTTTTTGAGAGAAGATCCATTTCAAGATACATAAAATCCGAGTTACTTGTGAATAATTTCAAGCTTAGGTTTTTTGGCCTGTCCGAGTATGACCTGTTTGCAGTGCAGAATGAGACTGAGATGCAGTGGGTGCTTGCCAGTGACAGGGTTTTTCAATACATATCCCTGAAAATACTCAGCAAGTTTGAAAAAATTATATACAACAGATCTAGGAGAATTGTGGGAATATTTATTAGCTTTCAAAAGGACAGCTCTTATTATTGGTTCTGCAATTGCTATGAATTTTCTCCAGAGTACAAGATATATATATTATTGCAGATCAGAGTGTAAATTGGGTGCATTACAGATTTTTGAAGAAAATTTTTTGGAAAACAAATAGTTATATTGAATTTGTTACCACAAATCATGGTCACTTGTACAAGATAGGGATTAAAATCCTATTGTGTGCTCCATAATGCTTACATAATTTGTGGAGAGGCACTTTATAGCCTGTTTCTGGTGCACAGGGTCTAGCTCCTGGTCTAGAAAATTACAAAATATGGCCTTGCAATCTAAGTTATACAGGGCAATCACACAAATATTTCCAATCAATTTTGTTTGGAAATGTTGATGACTGTGCAGAACAAGTATAAGTGAAATATTCCATGCTATATTTTCTATGGCATTTTGGGCATATTTTTGTGAGAATTCTGCATTTGTCTGGATTACAATTCTTTTGGTGCTTAACCCAATTGGGGCTGGATATATTCTTATTGCATTGATTACAATATTTTTGATTTGGCATTTTTGATGTTGTTTATTATATAAGATTTCTTGGGGTTCAAATCAAAACTCTATACTTAATAAAAAATATCAGTTGGGTTCAGCAGTTAGTGGCTGAGCTGGTGCTTTTATACCCAGACAACAGCAGAAACTAGGCTCTGGTGATCCCCAATATAAAATAATTTTGCTCTATTATGCTGTTGTATAACACACTTTACCAGGTTTCAGATCTGGGAGCTATCAGTTGTATATCAACTAGCAGTGAATATTCTCAAAATCTCACGTGTGGAGATATTATTTTGCCACATGTATTTCAATGTTACACATTTTACCAGGACTCAAACCCAGAGCTCTTGTTTACAAGGCAACAATATTAACACTTTGCCATCAGGGGAGGCGTGGCATGCAGAATTTCAACAAAGTTCTCAACGGCTTCATTCACTTCCTCTTCCATCAACAAAAACCAAGGGTAGGCGTTGAGCGCACGCTGGATGACATTCCATGGAGCTTTTCGCCATAGGTGGAAGGGGGGTTGGTTCTGCTTGACGGATTCCTTGTCTTTCTTCATGGTAGGCAGGTGCATTGTGACGTCGAGTGAGTCATGGTCGGAGGTTAGAAGATTTTTTTCCTGCAGTTACCTTCATATTAGGCACGGTTGCCAGTACATAGTCAAGGTTGCTGTCACCACGTGTTTTATGCAAGTTGAACTGGTTTAACCCTATTCCGTGAATGAACGTATCAATAAACCACTGATCATTTTGGCAGTTTATAGTTCCCGTATTTGGGCTTTCCCAATTGATGGACAGGTTGAAATCACCAAATAGCATAATATCACCACTTGTCATTGCTGTTAATACCGAATCCCTGAACGCTTCGAGGATGGAAATAGAGTTCTTATGTGGGCGATAATACGATCCAATCAGCAGTTTTTTGTTTTTTTGAAAATTGAGTTCTATCAAAATAATTTCACAGTCCTTGCTTAGGTCTCTTCGTATTTTACAATTCCATTTAACATTAACGCAGATCATCACTCCTCCACCACGACGACTTGCACGGTCATTTCTAAATACATTGAAATGCTTTAAAAATGGAAATTCACTATCTATCACCGTGTCGTTTAGCCAAGTTTCGGTGAAAACTAAGCAGTCATATTGCAGTAGCTCGCTTAAGTGAATGTCACAGTCAGAAAATTTGTTTTTAATATTTTGCACGTTCTGGTAATATACAGAAAAAACAGCATCATTTCCTTGGGAGGGTCCCGGGTTGACATGGATGTCACCGCACAAGAGCACGAGGCAGAAGAGGTGAAAGTAACCGAGAGTGGATCGCTTAACTCGCGGTCGTTGGTCCTCGGACGTCCGTAGTCCCATCATGGCTGCGGTCAGGCTAGAAGAAGTTCCAGCGGCCGGAAAAAGAAAGTTCCTATTTCCTATTTTCCACGTCTCCAATAATGAGCCACTGTTGACCATAGTTACTTCAGAGTTCTGATTCACACGTACGTGGTATTGAAAAACACAAATGAAGCACAGCACCAAGAAAATACAACCACAATTTGCAGAGCGAAGAAACACGCTCCCAGTATTATCCGCCATCATTCTGAGAAATTTAATACTTTTCACTTGTTTCAGTTTTTCCTGATAAATGAAGTACTCATAATGTGTGGTATGTTCTCTATTTCATATTATCATAAAAGATCATTACTTGATATTGAGTCCAAGATTACTTTTAACACTCCACTCAAATGAGGTCAAAGATATGGAGATGAATGACGTGATGGAATGGTGAAAACGTGAGATATGAAGTAAAGAATCAGTGAAATGATGAGATGAAAATGACCTCCCTACCTTAGCTTCTTAGAGGGAGGTCAAAGATATGGAGATGAAAAACGTGAGATATGGATGTGAAGAATGGGTGAAATGATGAGATGAAATTGGCCTCCCTACTAAGCCCCCTCGCCCCGTCAAGGCAGTCCTACATGGAGGGGGGGAAAAGTTTTTATATAAGCGAACAAATTCAGAAATCTATCTCTCATTTCTCTGGCGAGGAGAACGTCGCCATGTTTTGGTTGCTTGTCCCCGGTGGCGCTGTTGTCAAATTAGACGCCCCGAAGCACTTTACGGTTGCGCTTCTTTTTAGTCGCACTGGGCCATCGGCAGCGCTTGTTATTAGCGATCCTGGTTATTTCCCTTGGTTGTTGTTTTAGGAGGAGGCGCTATTGTCAGATTAGACGCTTCTAAAAATCCTATATAGCTTTGGTTCAATTCTCTACAAGGAATGCAGCATAATGATTTATCTATATTATTGAGAAGAGATATGGTAAACAGAAATATTTCCGATAAATGAGAGGAATAAGACTTTTTCAAGTGGCAAAGAAGAATAGAAGAAATAAGAATTTGCTGTGGAAAGAAAAAAATAGAAGAATTTATCGAGAATATAAGAATATCTCATCGGAATATAAAAGATAATAAGAATTGCTGCTGAGAGAAGAAATAAGAATTGATATGAATAGAGGAAATAAGAAACTGCAATGAATAAAAGGGGATGACTATTTTTTGTAAATAGAAGAAAGAGATTGTCATAAAAGGTAGAAGAAAGAAAAAGAAGATTATCCTTTTACCAAAGAAAAGAAGTGGAAATTGAAGAAAGAAGAAGCCATTCACATATTTTATCATAGAAGAAATTGATAAAAGAAGAAGCCTTCCTATTACCATAAAGGAGATTGATAAAAGAAGAAGAAGTCTTTTACCAAAAATAGAAGGAAGAAAAGAAGAAGAAGCCTTTTCCCAAATTAGAAGGAAGAATAGAAGAAGAAGCCTTTTCCCCAAAATTGTGAGAAGAAAAGAAGAAGATGATTTCCTATCGATTATACATATATTTATTATATATTTCAATGTATGTACAAGCTTCGCTATATATTTTCTCTTTGAGTTTGAGTTTGAATTTAAAATTTTGGGTGCGTCAGCACTAAGGCTATTTTGCACCCGTCACAGTATACGGGGTCCAGCCCCTTATCATTACAAATCACAACTCTAACGTTGCAGAATTAAAAACATAAAATATTAAAATGTTCTGACTGTCGTTAAAAGCTGAGGCTGCAAAGGGGCACTCAGCACACATAAGGACAAAAGAACAGGACAATACAAACAAAATTATACTGGCCATCGGGCCAGTCGCCAGAGCCTCGTTAGTCTTAAGTCCAGGGTGTACTAACGTGGAAGTGAGGTTGACATTTGGGTGTACTACGTGGAAGGTCACCCCTTACACCCCTATATTTTCTCTGTATTGCGAATAGTTTTCAGAATATAGATCCGCATTTAACTATATCCTCTTGGCTATAAAACGCTTTCTTATTTGGAATTCTCGAATAAAGAACCTATTCCTAGAGATTAAGATATCTTTAGCCGTGGTAAATAACATTTAAGTACGTACCCCATAGGGCGTAGCATTTAGTGGCGCCCATAACGTGGAGCCTTGCCTTACCTTACCCACGAACCAGACGTAGCACCCTATACGCCTTCACGGCGTGGTGCTAAGCACAGGGGAGCACTTTACTTTTTTTTACTTTACCTAAGTCGGATCCTTGAGGTACCCCTGACTGTGTAGTATACATATATGAACTTTGAATTTGAATTTAAAATTTTGGTTATTTTGCACCCGTCCAGCCCCTTATAGTGACACATAACAACTCTAACTTGCAGAACTAAAATCATAGAATATTAAAATCTTCTGACTTTCGTTAAAAGCTCAGGCTGTAAAGGAGCACCCAGCACAAATAAGAAAAAAAACACAGGACAACACAAACAAAATTATACTGGCCATGGGACCAGTCGCCAGAGCCTCGTTAGTCTGCATAGTCTAATATTTTATGATTTTAGTTATGCAACGTTAGAGTTGTTCTGTGTAACGATAAGGGGCTGGACCCCGTATTATGTAACGAGTGCAAAATAGCCTTAGTGGTGACGCACCCAAAATTTTAAATTCAAATTCATCTCTAGATACTGTAGTGTTACTATACACATTAGTAAGTATGAGATATAAGGTTCTGTATTGCCATTCTTAAGATTATGTATTGAATATAAATCATAGAAACTTAAAAAAGTTTTGCAATAATTTATAACAGGGCCCACTTTCTTGTAGATTGTATGAAGAGTCAGATATCACCGGTAAATTGAAGTCTCCAACTATAAATAGATTATTTTGTAACTCTACTTTGCGTTCAAAGAAATTGTAAAATTATTTATAGATATCAATTTTGGAAGCAGGAGAGATATAGATCCCGATTATATAATACAATTGATTACATGTAGAGACTTTAATACATAACATATCAAAATTACTTTCTAGTTCAACAACATCTGAAGGTATTTTATTTTTAACTGCGTAACGAACCTTAATGTTCGTGGGATCTTACAAGTACCTAGAATGTTAACCAATTAATCAATGGGTGATGTAAGTTACTCATCATTCATCCTCTGATGAGAGCACTCGTCATTGGCATGACGAGTTAACGCTTGGCAATGCGAAAGGTACAAAATCACACTAAGGAACTAGACTACAGATAAGACAATGGTCACTCGTTGGGTTTTGTGAACCGTTGAACCTGAATCATGGCTGGGTGTTAGGATAATTACCTGTCTATCTGAAGTATTAAGCTGAATAGAATAGGCGAAGTCCTCTGTTAGCTTCTCCAATTCGTCGACCAAAGCGTCCTTCCACTTCTGACCTACTGGCCTGCTAAACACCTCTACTCTCAACTCCAATCCCAAAAGTCAGTCCCCTCTCAGCTTGTCTCACCTCTATGCCGAATCGTGTTATTAATTGCCACTATGCAAACCGCTGACTCCATAAACAGAAGGAACTACCTGTTTTCCAGAATGCTCAGGAGGTTTGCATAGCGCAACACTGTGCATTATAAACATGCCTCAGAGGCTTGAGACAACTGAGAAAAACAAGTGAATGCCCTGGTCAACGTGAAGCGTTCAGAGAGACTTAATAAAATAAACATATAATCTTAGGGATTGATACGACTGCAATAAGAACACCACCTCCTTTATGATTACCAGTTTTATCATGACGAAAGACACTATAATTATCATGAAATAATTCACTGCTTAGGACCCCATCATGTAACCATGTTTCTGTTAAGACAATGATATCATATCTACTTGCTATATAATTTACTCAAGTTTTTGTATTGAGTCCCCTTACATTTTGATAGTAAACCATAATATCAGTAAAAAAGTAAAGTGTTCCCCTGTGCTTAGCACCACGCCATGAAGGCGTATAGGGGGTGCGGGGGTAACGCCCAACACTTTCTTGATCCGGTCGTGGGTGGGGGTGATGTGATCAGCACCACGCCCCTGACCGCCTTTACCCCCCAGGGTTTCCCCCAGGTACCCATGTTATTCGACGCTGGGTGGGCGCCGAGGCCGCTTCCATCGTTAGAAAAGTTCCCGGATTTGAACCGGCCGGGGATCGAACCCGGGACCTTTAGTATCAGACGAAGCCATTTATTGTTTCAAGTTATCTACGTCATCAGTTGTTCTTATTACATATACATCTTGGTGACCTTCTCTCTTCCTCAACTTTATATTTTCTGAATTATCAACCCATACATAGGCATAATTTCTTTTCCGTTTAATTGCCCTTGGCTTCACTATATAATTTCCTTCTAAGAGGGGTGAGGCTTTGGTTAATGTATATCATATCATTGTTAGTGGAAACCAAATGAAGACTATTTAGATTTATTTTTACCTTTCTCCTTTCCATAAATTTATCCTTATCTACTCGCCTTTTTGTTGTTCGCCTTTAATCTATTTGATTATCAACTTCAATATCTAAAACTCGCCCTAAATTTTTTACAACTTCAAACAAATTTTCATTGTGGTTATCACGAGTGTTTCTTCTCTCATATTGCTCTAATTCGTCTAATTGCAATTGTGATTCATTTAGTTGCCTTTTTAGAACAATATTCACTTCTTTTAACTGTTCGATTTGAAGCAAACACGTTGCGATGGTTTCAGATTGTTTTTTCACCAATTCTACATTTTCGTCAAGTTTTTCGTGTGCGAGGTCAAGCGACTTGTTCTTTCCTCAGATTTTCCACTTCCTTTTTCAAACCCTGTAAAAGTTCGTACACATCAGTTATAGACGGTTTGACTTTTCCTGATGGTTCATTTGCACTTTCTTCTAGCAAGCTACCACGCCTGGATTCGCATATTTTAGACACCGCCATCCTTCATTTGTTGATTTAATGTACTAGGGACGTTCAATATATCAGTTTCCCTGTGCTATAAAATATTGTATAAAACAATGTCATTAAAAAGAAACACATGGTTGATAAGCGCCATCCTTCGTCTACAAGGAACAACAATCGATTCGTTATCAGACGTGAAGGCGCATGCACTAAGGGTGAAAAGTAAATGCTTGTTCGGAAAACGAGGGCTCGCGTCATAAGGAGTCCAGAAACATGGATGCTAAGGGCGTTCTGCTTATGGACTTTTTGGAACGAGGAAGAACAATTAATGCTGACTGTTATTGTCAAACATTGGACAAACTGAAAAACGCAATTCGACATAAACGACCAGGTCTCCTGTCAGCTGGTGTCATTCTTCTTGACGATAACGCTCGCCCCCACTCAGCAGAGCAAACACAACGGCTGCCCCACCCTCCATACAGCCCCGATTTAGCGCCGAGTGATTTCCATCTTTTTCAGGTGTTAAAGTCTGAATTCCAAGGTTACCGTTTCGAAACAGATGAAGAAGTAAAGCGGAATGTAAGAATAGTGCTCAATACCCAGAGCCCTGATTTTCATGCAAAGGGTATGGACAAATTGGTGCAATGGTGGGACAAATGCCTGAATCTGTATGGGGATTATGTGGAGAAGTGAGGAAGGATCCTCCTACACATGTATGTATAGTTTTCTAATGTAACTTAAAAATAAAATATTTTACAGCATACGGAAACTTATATATTGAACGACCCACGTATTCTACGTCATTCTCCTCTAGTTGAACACATTTGGTTCCTTACACTGTATTTTTGAAGGTATGTCCTGCCTTGACACAGGCTTTGAACATGCAGAACACGTACTCATTTTCAAACAGTTCGTACGTTGCCTCCTATCGCGATGTATAAGATACTTGCACACGTTAAATCGCTGTTCTCTTGTAATTAGTTTGTTTACATTTGATTCACTTACACATTTTAGCAATATAGCATTATATATGTTCCTTAGGTACTGCGTTATCCCGTTACATTATTTCAAGCTAAAAAGCGTGCAAACACACTAAATTATCACATTATTTACGGAGCACAAACAACGTAGGTCTTACTTCATTTCTTCTTCTTCAGATCCAAGAAGACCTTGAGCTGCAACCGCTAAAATATGTCATTACTATAGAAGTTCACAAATTCTGGGAAATGCAGAGAACACACGTTAATCCAACAGTTGTGGAGATAGGAAGAATACCATTGGGTAGAGCAGCTACCAGGACGCCCCGTCCACAGTGAACACATCACCAATAGGTCCTCCCCCTCCATGTAGGACTGACTTGACGGGGCGAGGGGGCTTAGTAGGGAGGCCATTTTAATCTCATAATTTCACTCATTCTTCACATCCATATCTCAAGTTTTAACCATTCCATCACGTCATTCATCTGCATATCTTTGACCTCCCTATAACTAAGGAAGGGAGGCCATTTTCATCTCATTTCACTCATTCTTCACATCCATATCTCATGTTTTAACCATTCCATCACGTCATTCATCTCCATATCTTTGACCTCCCTATAACTAAGGGTCCTGCTAGAGGAGACAACCTCGATAAAAAAAAAAAAAAAAACTATCCCAAGGTGTGAGTTGCACGTGCCGATGGGACAGTGTTGGCTGCAGGGGTAGGTGTAGGTGCAGTCGTGAACGTGGCCTCGGGGATTTCGGTTTGGTCCTCGAGTAGCCTCCATTTTTGGGCGTAGGCCTTCCTCGGCGTAGAGGGCATGTCGAGGCGATAATTTATGGACCCTCCACAATAACAAAATTTTGTATATGGGTACAAAAAAAAACGCAAGCGGGGGGGAACCCCCAAAACGAGCGCGGCCTTCGAGCCCGCTTCATTTGGTGGAGAAGACAAGTAACGTGCCACGTTATCTTGTGATTAGTGTTGTGCAGAAGACCGAGAGTACCGATCAATCTGCAACAACCAAGAAACATGCAGCTGTTACTTTGATGGACTTGTCACCGTTCCTTATCAGGAAACAGCTAGACTACGCCGCTGGTTCAGATGTTCCAGAAATAAAAAAGCTGAGAAACGGGAGTCTACTTATCCAGACCAGCATAGATCGCTAGCCCAATAACCTTTTAAAGCTAAGATCTTTGGGCGACTTACCTGTTAATGTTGAACCCCATCGTCAACTTAAGAGTAGTAAAGGTGTGATTCGCCACTGGGATCTGCTAAATGCTGAGGAGGAAGAGATTCTTTAACACTCTCAGAACAAAATGTCACCGCAGTGCAGCGAATAAAGACGCGACAGTCCGGAGAACTTGTTCCAACAGCTTAATTTATATTGACGTTTCAAACGACCACTCTCCCAGATAGGGTACGGGCTGGATATTTGAGACTCAAAGTCCGGCCGTACATCCCTAACCCGATGCGGTGATTCAAATGCCAGCACTTTGGCCTTTGTGGTAAGTGTAGCAAGCCTGATCATGGGACCGAACCGTGTTCTTCTGGTCCCAAATGCATTAATTGCCAAGGCGAGCACCCAGTCTGGCATCGTGACTGCCCCTCTTTCCAACAAGAGAAGAAAATCAGAGTTGGTCGTCACAGAGAAAATCTTTGCTGGTGAAGCGAAACAACGTCTCCATGAAAGCATATGCACCACTCTACCTGTGCCATTCGCTACAGTTGCTGCAGCTGCTCTTACCCGCCGCAGTGTGGGTGTAAAAACCAGCGACGTTTCCACTCAAACAACAACGCTTCCCGTAGTGACTCGCCCTGCTTCGAGGACACCAGCAACCACGCCTCGCTCCACAGAGAAGAAGTTAAGGCAGGTACATACAAAGGAATATTTTCTCAAATCCAGTAGCTCTTCAGTCAGGGCGGCATCGAACACCCTGAGACTTAAGAGTGGCCTGGAGGTTGGCATGAAAGTAGTTTCCTGGCCCGATGCGATACAGAGACACCTAGCGACATATCAGAGGACTAGGAAGAGAACCTTCCTCCATTCACCACCCCCTCCCCTCCGCGTGACTCCCGCAGTGAGGTTTCCAGGAAAAGGACACCCACCTGTTTCTTTTCATTCTGGTTTCGGAGGCTAACATTTCTCCACTGGCAAAGCAATTCGCATTTCACTGCTTGCTGGCTGACTCTTGCATGGAACGAGAAGAGTGGCAGGCTCCCGAGACAGAACCTTCATCGCTGAAGTTTTGATTGATTTGATTTGATTTTGAATTTAAAATTTTGGGAGCGTCAGCACTTAGGCTATTTTGCTCCCGTCACATTATACGGGGGCCTGCCCCTTATCATTACAAATAACAACTCTAGCGTTGCATAACTAAAAATGTTAAAATGTTCTGACTTGTTAAAAGCTGAGGCCGTAAACGGGCACTCAGCACACACAAGGACAACAAACAGGACAACACACACAAAATTATACTGACCATAGTGCCAGTCGCCAGAGCCTCGTTAGTCTTTAGTCCAGGGTGCACTACGTGGAAGTGAGGTTGACTTTTGGGCGCTTACGTGGAAGGTCACCCCTTACACCCCGAAGTTTTGATTGAATAAATTTGGTTGATTACAGTGGCTACTATAATTATGTTGAATTTTCTTGTTGAGGTTAGAATTATCAATTGAGAGTAAAGAAGGAAAGAAGGAGGTAGAGAATATCAGTTGAAAGAAAGTATTTTTTTAAGGGGGTGTTCTTTTATACAAAATCGATATATAATAATAATGATAATAATAAGGCAAGAATTAGTAACAATTATTATGTCAACTATTAACGAATCGAGTCCCTATTAGAGATGGGCAGGAGCGAAACTACCTGGAATTTAAAAAGGGGAAAGGTGGACATGCGTAATAACATATGGAAAAACTAAAAAGGAGAAAGACGGACAAAACAATGTAACAAAATGTACAGTAGTAACAAAGATGTCAGGAAACAATAGTATAATATTGAACATACACTTTGATGAAGTAGTTTTCTTTGTTATGATCTGAATTAAGTCCCTTTGCACAGTTCTCATCGTTGGAGTTCACAGCAGCTTTAATCGGCCAAGATTGATTGATTTTGTTTATTTTACTTCGCCTTTCTGCCACTCTTGGCTAATGATGATATGATGTAATCGATGAAGAGACGCTCACGAAGGACACGTATGCCCAGACTGGATTCGAACCCGGGACCACTGGCGTCGTAGCGAAATGAGATAAATACTCCGCCACGGGGCCGGCTAATCGGCCAAGGGTGGGGACAAACTCTCAGTGGTGATGGTTTGATTTTGATTTTGAATTTAAAATTTTGGGAGCGTCAGCACTTAGGCTATTTTGCTCCCGTCACATTATACGGGGGCCAGCCCCTTATCATTACAATAACAACTCTAGCGTTGCATAACTAAAAATGTTAAAATGTTCTGACTTCTGTTAAAAGCTGAGGCCGTAAACGGGCACTCAGCACACACAAGGACAACAAACAGGACAACACACACAAAATTATACTGGCCATAGTGCCAGTCGCCAGAGCCTCGTTAGTCTTTAGTCCAGGGTGCACTACGTGGAAGTGAGGTTGACTCTTGGGCGCCTACGTGGAAGGTCACCCCTTACACCCCTCAGTGGTGATGGGAATCCCCTGTGGAAACATATGACCAGTTCCTGCATCACATTAGTTGCTTTCTCCTATTGTGATTTTTCCCAATGTTAATTGATTGCTTCCCAAGTGAAATTTCAGTCCAACTAATTATAGTATGATCTTCAAGGTCAGCACTATACGTGTTATGAAGAATTCGAAGTAATAATTTGTCAAGTTAGAAAGTCAGCAAAAATTATGTTTTTAAATTTTACATTAATTGAAGATTTGCAAAGAAACAGTAAACCTTTTTGTTGGTTGATTGATTTAGTGTTTTAAGTCCACTTTATGCACAGTAAGGCTAAGAGGGACTGGACCTACAGTTTAAAGTTGAATCCGAACCACTATGTGCCTCCACCGGGTATCGAACCTTGAACCCCTTGATTACAAGGCGACGACGCTACCACTGCGCCATCGGAAAGGCCAATGTAAACCTTTTCGTAATCGTTCCACTCCAAAAACAGATGTTTCTGTAAGAGCCACATCATGTTTGTTTGGAAGTAGTGATGTTCTATGACACACACACACACACACACACACATACATACATACATATCCTCAACAGGTCCTATAGACCAGCAATGTCAAACTCAATTCGTGAGTAGGACCGCATAACGATAATGTCAAAACTATCCGGGCCACACATCTAGAACCCCAACACCTTAAAATCCAGAACTAAGTGGTTCGACCCAAGGGGGCCGAAGGGAGGGGGGGATTCCAGTGATTATTATTGCAGCATCGATATGTAAATTATATAGACCTCCCCCCATATTTTTTCATGGTTATAGTATTTTACGTGTTACTTTCGAGTATAAATTGGTTACAATTGTAACTGTTTGTTTGCAATTATAGTTTCGTTTCACACAGATTTCAGTTTTTTTTAACAAGCTTCTCAAAAGTGTGCAATAAGTTTTTTGTTAGCATGAAACTCTTAATGCAGACAACAAATGTTTTGTCAGTCATTCTTGATCATTCGGCTGTTTCATTAATCTTCATTATGGAAAACAACTTTTCACCAAGGCAAGTGCAACCAAAATTAATAAAACTTCTACAGCAAAAAAGCTTATTTGAGGATACTGCTATGGGAGATATAAGAAAAATCAAGGATAGCCCACCTATACGAGTTGCACTGCAATTAAATAAGTTCCATTCGAAGTCAGGACTTGCACACGCATCATCAAAAGAAAAGGGAGCAGAGCAGAACAAGATTATTGTCCTTCGCACCCTCTGAAGTCTTGAAACCTGTTTCCAACTTCATCACGTAGTATTTTTACTGTGGACAAATATTCCTGTCATTCCTAGTATTCCTGAGAAGTTGGGAAGGACAAATTATAACTTTATTAAAAAGTTTTAATATAACGGAAGACTGTAACTTTGCAAAATGACCTCCACTTCCTTCAAAATATCAGCCCTTGTGGAAGGAATCATTCAAGTAGTTTTACTGTCATATCGAGATAAGAATCGCATCCACGAATGAAGGGAGCTAACCGAGCTAGCTCACAGACGTGCGTAATTTCGCATATTGTGAGGGAAAAGGCAACAACACGAACAATTTTCGCTTTCAATTGTTCATTGACTAAGTCATAAATCCTCTCCTCAACTGTATTTCTGATGTTTTTATTAGCGTTGCTTTTCTGCCACGTTTGCCTAATGGCGACGATGAGGATGAGTAATGATATGATGAAATTGATGAAGGGACACATACAAAGAAAACCCATGCTCAGGCCAGGATTCGAACCCGCAACCTCTGGTGTCGCAACGGGTTGTGATAACCACTCCGCCACAGATTAGGGCAAATTTATTTCGTGATAAAGAAATACTTCTGAATGGATTTATTTTATCAGGGTACAAAAGTTCTACGCTTTTCAGTATTCACTTCGCTAAGCATTTCACTTGAAAAATCTACATTCCTCTTCTATAGTCCTTTAATTACTCCCACGAAGTTTGGGCAGCGATATGGTTCTCTGAAACTTTTACAGAAACTGGCTTTTCTTCCAGGTAAATCCTTGAAAATCAAGAAGATTTTCATAGGCGACAGCAAGTATGCACGCTGCCCTCCCCCAGCTGGCAAGATATTTTCGTACTTCAGAAGTAACGTGTCAATCACCTTGCTTAGTTGACACAACACCTACTCTATAATGGAATGTATACCTGTGTAGGGAAAATTGGTCAATGTGTTGAAGTTTGGATGAGTCTGGTCTTGTATCACGAGAAAAGAGAAAACGGGATAACTACAAATGTATAGATAATTTCAAGCATGAAGTGTTAAGTGGGGCCAAGGCGGGCCGCATTAACGTATGCTGGGGCCTACATGCGGCCCGCGGGCCGCGAGTTTGGCTGGCCGAAATATCAGGAGAAAAGTTGTTACGCTTCATCCACGAGACTCGAACCTGCGCGCGTCCCGTAGCTGGAGCCCCAGGTACCAAACTCAGGACCTTTTGACATTATGAGGTTCATCTTTACCATTACGCTATAGGGGAGGCAAAATATATCCGAAACTAAGAAGACATTTTGAATGGACATGTAGAATGTAGGAGGCAGGGTTCGCGCTGAAGAGGAAGAAGACGGAATTCTCCCTCCCCTTTCCTAACCTGTACATCTCTAATGTAATTCTCAACCAAGCCAAGAATCTTGTCCTTCTACATTTTATGTCGCTTTTGTTATTGTTAATGAAGAATTCAAATTAATAATTTCTTTAAATCTCAAGTTAGCAAGTCAGCCAAAATTATGTTTTTATGCTAAATTTTACATTAATTGAAGATTTGCAAAGAAACAGTAGACCTTTTCATGATCTTTCCACTCCAAAAACAAATATTTTGTAAGAGTCACATCAAGTTTATGATTGGAAGTAGTGAAGTTCTAGGAACCACACACACACACACACATATATGTAAGCAACAACTATAGTAGGTTATTGTAATTTGGAGAGGATGTGATTTGTGAGCGGAACAAGCATGGTAATTTAACGAAGTTCCTTTGCGAATCATCAATTGTGTGTGTGTGTGTGTGTGTGTGTACACGTATTTCCTATCTGCACAAAGTACTACATGTGAGGTAAAACTATCGAAATGTAAAAAGAGGAAGCGCTACCACCCTCCCCGCCTTTTCTACATTTTATTCAAATCGAACACGAGGTACGTATCTAGATATATATTTCGGAGGGGCGTCCTAACGTAATGTCTCAAAATAATAATATTAATAATGTTAAATTAAAATAAGTATAATTATATTAAATTAATTAATATATTTTTATTACATGAATAGGTAAGAAGGCGGTATAACAACAGTGCAGTATAACATCACGTATTCATTATCTAGCTTACGTGCAGTTAAGGTCGGCAAAATTTGTAAAAAATAGAAACTGCCCTGGCAAGGAAATTAATGTCAAATAGATAAAGAATATAATATTTGTTGAGTATGTAAAAATTATGTTAGATCCAGTTGACGAAAGTAAAATTCCTGGTAATATTTTGTTTGCATATTATTATAAGTAGTAATAATTCTTGCATAAATCTTCTTTGGTACTGTCATTCAAAATCGTATTGCTTTCCAATATTCTTGCGGAAATAAACAATTTGCGATTAAACAACAACCTTATTTTCATTACTTAATTGAAGTTATTTTATAATCTCATTATTTTCATTATTTAATTTTTGTACTTGGTAAGTCTTTCGGGGGGAGGTTGGGACACCTGGACCCCCTAAATACGTCCTTCGCGGTAGGGGTCGAGATAAAGTTAAAGTCACTGGTTGCAATTCACGGTAAATATGCTCTGCTTCTCTACACTCAAACATACACAAACTCATGGCCTTCCTGCTTTCTTGCCTGGGAAAGAGGCAATAAATCAAGCTGTGACAGCTACGGGACCTTCTGACGAGGGGACGGAACCCAGCTGTGCAGAGGATTCAAACACCCCCGCGAACTAGCCCTCCCGTCAGCCTGGCGCAATTTTCGAACAGAGACATCTAGTGGCCAAGTGGCGAACTATGATGAATGAAATTCGGCTGAAGCGGCCGTATCTTTCGCCGTCGATAATACATGACATTTTTAAACAATCATTTTGGGCTGTGCAAGTGACTTTTGAAAGAAAAGCCCTCCTTAGCTTAGTCATAAAAGGATTGAGCATTACGTTAGTATGCATCATAATGGCCATTTTCGTTGGTGCTACCCACAAATCCTATAACCATTCTGAACTTATTTACGTATTTCCTTATGGGAAATTGAAAAAAAATAATGGAATTTGTGCACATTTATCGAACTGAAATTGCATAAATGTGTCATGTACTCAAAGTTTCATAAAGTAAGTTCACATCTACTGCGTGTTTTCCGGCAAATGTTTGTCCTAAAACGTTATATTCAACAAAATGCAAAAAAGCCCATGTTAAATTTAAGCACTTTTCACGGCGACCTTCGCCAAACTCCACCTCCCTCTTAAAGCGCAACTGAAAGCTGCCCCGCGGGCGCCAAGGCACCCGCCCCCACCCCCTTTCTTCATCCCATTCGCCCTCTGTGTCCTTACCCGAGGACATGATAGAGGACGAAGCCGCGGATGAAGAATTTATCAAGGTGACAGGGCTTAGAAATATAGTACGCCTTAAAAGGTAAGTATCATACCTACAGCTATGGGTTATTGTCTCCAATGGAACCTTAACTGTTTCCGTACGCATCTCGAGGAACTACAAATCCTAATATCTGAATTTGACTCTGCCATAATATGTCTCCAAGAGACAAATTTTCGTCCAAATGAATCAGTGATTCTGAACGGATACACGCTTTACCGCACCGACAAACTTCCTGAGGGTCGTCGTGCACACGGTGGTGTTGCAATCGGTGTTCGAGATAACATCCACTCAACGCCAATCTTTCTCACCACCCCCCTCCAAGCTGTCGCCGTGCGGGTCCATCTACCACAGCCAATATCTGTGTGCTGTGTCTACATAGCAAGGGAGGAGCCATTTTCTCTTGAGGACCTCCTTTCTATATTCGAACAACTTTCGTCTCCTGTAGTTATTTTGGGAGATTTTAATTCCTACCATTGTTTGTGGGGCTCCGATCGTACAGAGCCCCGAGGTCAAATTGTACATCAATTCCGTGAGGCATCAGCTGTAACGTTGCTGAATGATTTGACTCCCACATATTTCAGTCATTCCTCAGGCACACAATCTGCGTTGGACTTGTCCTTCTGCAGTCCAAGCTTTGTTCCTACTACATCTCGGAGTCTTCACTCTGATCTCTGTGGGAGTGATCACTTCCCACTCATTCTTACCTTCGAACATCTTCAGCAATCACGTGAACAACACCATCACTGGCATCTCAGTCGGTCCGACTGGGATGCCTTCGAGCGTGCAGTGGACCTTGAAGTCGATCTTGCGTCGACTTTACCACCAATCGACGCCTTAGATGTCTTTGTGTCACGAGTGCATGATGCTGCACGCACCTGCATTCCACATCCCAGTGGACTTGCTAGGCGACGTCCAGTCCCCTGGTGGACTGCGGAGTACAGTGCAGCCATCAAGGACCGCAATCATGCCCTAGATCGATTTAATAGGAACCACACTACCGCAAACCTCGAGCAGTTCCGCATTAAGCGTGCCCGTGCCCGTCGGCTCATTCGAGCCAGTAAGAAGGCGTGTTGGGTCCAATACGTGTCTTCTCGGACGAAGCAGGCTTCGTCGAAAGACGTTTGGACCAAAGTTCGTCGATTCTGGAGACCTAGCTAATATCTTGGCCACGCAGTTTTCTGATGCGTCTAGCTCTGAGAACTAAGAACCACGTTTCTGCCGTGAGAGGGACCGTCAGGAACGACGCCCTCTAGTTTTTCGAAGTCATAACACCGAGCCATACAACTCGCCATTCACTGAACGGGAGTTCGATCAGGCGCTTTGAGATTCTAAGAATACAGCTCCTGGAGTGGACAAGATCCACTATGAGATGCTTCGTCATCTGCCCATTGGAGCAAAAAATTTCCTTCTGGCGATATTCAACAGGCTTTGGTTGGAGGACTCTTTCCCCATTTCCTGGAAAGAAGCTATTATTGTTCCCATCCTGAAACCAGGTAAACAACGCACCGCAGCCTCGACTAATAGGCCTATTGCCTTAACTAGCTGTGTGTGAAAGTTGATGGAACGCATGATGCGTCTCACCTCGTTTTTGGAGGAAAAAAACTAATTGATAAGTAATTTTCAATGTGGTTTTCACTCCAACCGTTCCACACTGGACCATCTGGTTCAGCTGGAAACAGACATTCAGGATGCATTCATCAACAAGGATGAATCCATCCTTGGCCATATGGCGTACTTTATTCATAATGTTTCATCAGATCGCTTTTTCCGCGTACGTGTTGGGAACTCCTTTTTGGATCTTCAAGAACAAGAGAACGGTGTCCCGCAGGGCAGCGTATTAAGTGTGACTCTGTTTGCCATAGCAGTGAGCAGTGTTATGGCAAACATTCTTTCCCCTGTACATGGTCTCCTCTATGCAGACGACCTCACGATCTTTTGTCGCTCACGGAATCTTGCGTCAGCTTCTCAAGTCCAACTGACGATAAACCGTTTGGTTGAGTGGTCCTCCCAAACAGGTTTCACCTTCTCATCCGAGAAATCCGTGTGTGTCCACTTTTGTCGTCAGCGTACATGTCATTTAGATCCTGACCTGTACATGGGGAAATCTCCCCTGTTCTTCATGAATGACGTCCGCTTCCTGGGCCTCATTTTCGATAAGAAATTGACATGGGGCGTCGCTGTCTCTGCGAAGTCAGTGGCTGGTAGTGAACTACTTCCTTCATCTTCGCTCGATGCCTTCACATCCTTCATTTGACACCATCTCAGACGAGAGTAGACTGGCAAGGTATCGGCTCTCTGAGTGCCCTTCCAAAGGCAGAAACACCAATGGTTGTATACCACCAACGGTTTTTAGAACTTCGTGCGAAGCACCCCAATTTTAATGTGTTTTACACGGATGGGTCCAAGACAGTGGAATCTGTTGTTTGCGCCTTCGTCCTAGACTCTCAAAGTTCCAGTTACTCGCTACATCCTGTCTGTTCCATCTATACGTCAGAGTTGTACGCCATTCAAAAGGCACTGGACTTTGCAGACGTCAATGGTGTGAAGAAAGTCCTTGTGTGCTGTGATTCGACCAGCATGTTGCAGTCTCTGGATTCGCCGTATTCCCGGCATCCGGTAGCGCAACGCATATTAAGACGGCTTTTGTCCTTATGTGCCAGCGCCGATGTACACTTCTGTTGGGTCCCTAGCCACGTGGGCATCCAGGGGAACGAAGCAGCAGATGCTGCCACCAAGTCTGCTGATGCAGATGGCGACGTTCTCGTCCACCTTTTGCCAGCTAGCGACCTGCGGAATGTGTTCATGCTGCAAAGCCCACCATAGGTGCTTGTCATTCCTCGTCCCGTCCCTCTCGGCAAGAAGAAGTTATTGTGACCCGCGAGTAGTGTCAATATGTACTTCTGACCACAACTTTGATTTCTTGACTAAACGACCACAAAAAGTTGAAAAACTCACTTTCTCTCCCCGTTCCGCGCCTCATTTATTGCGCTGACGATGTTTCACGGGCGCAAAAAGGCAGTGATGAGTGAAAGATGAGCTCTCATCCTCTCATCTTTCTCATCTTTCTCATTCTCTTTTTATTCTCTCATCTTCCTCTCATCCTCCTCTCATCCTCCCATCTTTCTCTTATTTTCTTATTTTTTTATTTTCTTATTTTCTTATTTTTTGAAAGATGAGTGCATCTTATCGTAATTTTCCAAGTCTGGGACCAAATGTTTATATATCGTGACCTACGTAAACCTCTTTTCTCATTCTCTCATTCTCTTATTTTTTGAAGGATGAGTGCACTTTATCGTAATTTTCCAAGTTTGGGACCAAATGTTTATATATCGTGATCTTCGTAAACCTCTCTTCTGATCCTCTTATTCTCTCATCCTCTCATTCTCTCATTCTCTCTACCTTTAGAATATTGTCGTCAACATTAGAGATGAAGTTGGAGTGCTAGAATCAACGGGGCCAAATGTTTATATATCGTGATCTTCGTAAACCTCTCTCTTGGGGGAACGATGTGGCATATACACACGCGCGCGCTCTCATCCTCTCATCTTCTCATCTTCTCATCTTCTTATTTTTTGAAAGATGAGTGCACCTTATCGTAATTTTCCAAGTCCGGGACCCAAATGTTTATATATATCGTGACCTTCGTAAACTTCTCTCTCGGGGGAAGAATGTGGCATATACACACGCACGCACGCACGCGCGCGCATATGTATTGTAACACAAACAAACAAACAAAATAATAATTGTTGTTTTTAGGATGCCTGGCCCCTATAACCTCGCCAGGGTGCGTGGTGCCCAACCAAAAAAGTAAAAGGTTTTCTAACGGCTGCGGTTATAGATTACCGCACCTCTATAGAGTTTCACGTGTTTTTTTTTTTCCCCAAACTTCCATGAAACCCTACAGAGGACCTCCGTAATGCATGCAACGTGTACTAACGACTCTAGTGTTATTTGATGTTGTGATATTTTTGGATATAGAGTTTTATTGTGAGATATAGATAAAAATAATTATGTTTATTATTAATATTTTCTTGATGAAGATGGAGAATGTATGTGTGTGTTACAAATAAAGTTGCATGCTTTTTTCTAGTGTGTGTGTGTATGTGTTTTTGATGTTTCGACAGCATCTGAAACGATAAAAAAGAAATTTTATTGTTAATTTTCACGTGTAAAAACAACAACAAATTTTTTTGTGCAAATTTTCTGATTGTCTCTCGTGCTATAGTGCAAAAAGATATTGTAAGTGATAACTAATGAAATTGACATTGTAACTGATCTGAACTAGTGAAATTCGTATTGTGACATTGTAACTGATCTGAACTAGTGAAATTCGTATTGTGCCATTGTAACTGATTGTGCTAGTCCAAAAAATTTCTTATTGTGCAAGAAAATAGATGATAAAAACTTGTTAAAACTGCTCTGTGACCCTCTCGTTCTTCACGTCGTAGGCGAAGGACTTCTCTGCAATCAGGATAACACTGCATAGGGTATCCTCGGGCAAGGCATCGTGGAACTCACAGACGACCTTGATGTTGGTTCGATCGCTGACCACAATCTTCTTTCTCTTAGATGTGTTGATGACGGTCATGGGTCTCCGTGTTTTGAACTCGCTGGGCGTGTAGTACATGTCCACGCTTCCCTCGGTCACGCGTTTGTAAGCCGAAAAAGCTTCGTAAAGTTTGAGATAATCATCTTTGGTTATGTCGAGGTTGTAATTCTCGCGCGGGAACACTTCGTTGCGTCCGTTCTTCAGATAAACGTTCTTGATCTTGCAGTCGTCGAACTTGCTGGAATCTTTCTCCTGGTTGTTATCGCGCCCGGTTTGAAAAAGCACAACGACGAAATCTGGCATGTCGAACTGTATGTTGTTGAACTGCGTCGTCACGTCGAATTCCATGTGACTTCCCGACGCCATCTTCTGCACGCACTGGTAACCGTGAAAGTGAATCAACACCTGGGGACTTTTCAAGATCTCCGCTTTGTACTTGAGGGCGTAGTTTGTTTCGTATTCCACCACCGGCATTCTCAATTCCATGCTCCGGATGACGCACTTGGCCGCTTCGGGTAAAGTGTTGGGCAGCGGCGTGGTGCCGTCCGGACCCAAAGTAGCGTATCGCATCAATGCGTCGTTGTCGTTGGCCGCTCTTCGAAACGTGACGCGCAGTCCTCCCTTCCACATGATCTCCTTGTAATCGGAGAAGAAACCAGGCAGCAGACGCATGGGAAAGAGCGCCGTGTGACTTTTCGTCGATATTTTGGTCCCGGCTTCGAATCCCCCGGCCTGGTAGTACGCTGCGTCTGTTTTGGATAATTTCAACGTTCCCACTGCCGTCGACGTGATGCCTGGATAATCTATTCTGTCGATGACGGTGTTGTGTTTCCTCACCTCCACCTGCGAGAACAGGTGAGGCACGAAGTTGTCCACGAGTATCAAGTTTGCTGCTGCGGGAAACGCGTCTCCGCTTTCCTTCTTCACCACGTCGAATTGAAGGTAGAGGTCCGCTCTGTGAGGATGAATGAACCCATCGCCTACGTCCACGTCGTATTCGATCTCCCTGTTCGCTTCGTTCAGATTGGCGAACGTGCGACGGTTGGGAGGGAAAGATTGCAATTCGTAACTTTCGATTTGCTCCATTTTACATGTATGGTTATTTATTATACGTTGATCTCCACGATGGCCGTCGTAGTGGCACCTGCGAAATCCACCACGTCTCCTTTCTCGTTCGTCACCACCAACTCTATGTCGTCTATGCGGTTGCGACATACTGGAAAATAGATCGGTGAAGAGGGCGTGTAGATGATCGGTTCCATGAACTCGGAACTGGGTTTGAACGTGGCGATGATTCCCGTCTGCTTGTGACTTCCCAGTAATCCGTCCGAGGATTTCGTGATCATGCCTTCCGCCACGTTACAGTGTACGTTCAGAGTCTCTATGGCCAAGAATTTAGGAATGTTGGTTGCTACGTGCTTAATGCCAGCCTCGAGTTTGGTGTCGTTCTCGAAACCTAAAAGCTCTCCCATGGTGCCCAGGTCCACGGTCTCCGTTGCGGATAAGATTTCCACTCTGTGCGTGACCGAATTTTGAGAAAGATACGTGCCTTTGGGTAATTGAGCTTGCAAAGTAGAAAGATTGTATTGGCCTGGTGTGACGACGATGTGTTCGCTTCCTACGCTAATTTTGTTGTTGTGCTGCGTGACGTTAGGTATGAGGTACATGCTGTAGAATGCACGCAGAGCCACGGATTTAGGATAGACGATGTCGTCGTGCAGCGTGAGTTTCAAGATTGAAGATTCGCTCGTGAGATGGAACACGCCCATCCTAGTGATGCTGTTTGAGGTTCCACAATGCTTTCTGGAAATCCTCGATCGTAGGGTTATTTATTTTAGAGAGAAACGCGAGCACGGAGAGGCAGAGATGACCGCAGTTCACGTCTCCGAAATCTTGAATGCGTTCGTCGTTGTAGTATATAGAGGTTTTGTTCGTCTTCAGATAATGAATTAAATTTGTAGGTGGAACACCTCCGAAAGAATCGAAAACGAATGCTTTATCATTGTCGTTTTTGTGGTAACATATCCAATGCGTGCCTGGATTTTCTTGACCGTCCAAGTTGACTACTCCGCATTCTCTTCTTTTAACGCTTGAAGGTAGCGAGTCGGACATGAAAACTCCTCTGAAGTGTTTGATTCGTAACGGTTCGATCAGAGATTCAATGTCTCGGTTGGTGAGTGCTTCTGTTTCTTTTTTTTAAACTTTCTCATCACGCCCTTCCCCTTCTTCTCCATGGCCAGGTTGTGACGTTTCTGTTCTTCCAATTCCGCCTTGTTCTTCTTCGAGTCGATGACGGTTTTCGCGATGGCGGCACTTCCGCCGGCTAAACTTCCAACGGCCCCCAATGCTGCCAGGATGGCCGGGATGCTGAATATGAAACCTCCGACCTTTTGCTGTTTCCGCGAACGCTGCAATCTTTTCAATTGAGGTGTGCTGAGCAGCAATTTCATTCCGTGTCCTTTCGACAGGCAAGAACGTTTCTTCTCGCGTTGTTTCTTGGTGAGTAACCCATCGAGGGCACCTAGATTTTTAAGATTGGAGTATGGTATCTGGTACACGACACCCTTGGGCTTCATGTTGATGCTCTATGTGTTATTTTCACGGTATGTTATTTATATATATATTCTGATATTTTTCTTGTGTAGTTTTTTTACGGTATGTTATTTATATATTTTCAAGACCTCGCAGTCGCTACACAAATTCTATTACGTGCTTTGTTTTCTTGCCAAGAAGTTCCTTTGTCCCCTTGTACACGATTCGAGTTTTGTTCTCGATTAAAATAGATAGCTTCTCGTCCGATAACATGTTAGCGTATCGATCTGGTAAAAATAAACTGTATTGTGCGTTGAGCAACAGGCGTACCTTGGGACCATACTGGGTAGAAACGATTGAACCGGAAGTTATCGTGTAAGATTTGTCGACTTCCAATTCCCGAATTTTTACATACTCGACTGACAAATTTAGCATTTGTTTTAATGCTTGGAGATCACTTATTTTTTCAGTTGTCATATCGAAGAAGAGAAATTTTCAGTGTGTGTGTTAGGGAAATTTAATTGTTTTTTTTCACCATGTGTGTTATTTATATATACCGAAGATTATATTTTTCACGATGTGCGTTATTTATATATCAAGTTTTTTTGATGCGTATATATATTATTATTTTTTTAACAGAGGAAGAAAGTTCGTGCTTCGGAGAACGCGATGATTTGCGTAATGATATCTTCCGTCTTCTGCATAGACTTGTACCAATCTACTGTGTACCATCTTCTTCCCTGCCTTGCCTCGTGCAATTCGTCCAACCTTTCGTTTAATTTTTCCCCTGCAGCCGAAAGCAGAATGTTGAGATCATCACACCTCAGGTCGCTGATCTCCCGAAGATGGTCCTTGAGAGCCATTTCACAAGGGATGCGAAATTCCGGAGTCGTTCTTGCCATGATTACAAGTTTATTAACATCTCCGTTAACTACCTTTTTGAATATTTTAGATAGTAGTTCGTGCGGCAAATCAGTTATGCAAGCCATGTTGTTTTTTTACTGGATGTTATTTATATACCCCACCCCAATTTTTGTTTTGTGTTCATGGCGATGGTGGTACCCAGTGCGGCGACCCGTTCACCCAGCGATGCATCTCTGCTCACAAACCTTTCGAAAGCTGCGTGCTCTAACTTTCTGTCTGCTTCGTGACGTGCATCCAGATCCGTCTGCGTGGTGTTGTAGGCGATGTCGTGATCTTTGCATGCGGCGTCCAATGGATTCACACCCTTGTCTCCTCTCTCCAATCTTTTCTCGAGTTTGGTACCCGGTCCGCAGTACTGGTAGCCAGGTAGATGCATCTCGAAAGGTAACTTGTTGATGATGTCGTTTACGAGTCCCTTTCCTTCGGCCACCTTCCAGAATTTCGGAGGCAGCGTGTTGATGATTTTGATGAGGTAACCTATGCCCTTGTCGTCGTTCACGATGAAGTTGGAAAGTTTCGTGCTGATCATGTCCACGATGCCAACCTTCTCGTTGTAGAAATTACGGTTGCCTGCATTCTCTTCGCCGGCTATCACCAACAATCGGTCCACGAGTTTCCTCACGTCGTCCACCCAAACGAATTCTTTGGGTAACGTGTTGTAGCGTTTGACCCCGCTGCCTGTTTTGACCTGGTTCCAAATCGGTTTGATGAGATTCCTGTACTTCTCGCCGCTGCTCGATTTCACCCTATTCTGCGAGGCGTCGTTGTTTTGGTACAAGGCATCCGTCATGATTAGAATTTCCTTGTAACTCTGGTAATCTTCGTCGGTGTAATCTTTCGGCTGCTTTTTGGCAACGAGTTCCCACAGTCCCACCGTACCCGGATACCTGTTCCAACTATCCTTGTCGCCTAAATTGACTTTAATGTCGTTGCCTTCGAAGGTCACCTTCGATTTCCCAATCTTCCACACCACACCGCCGCCTTCGCTGGTTTCCATGCTGGGATACAATCCGAACACTTCATCCTTGTCGAATTTCCCCGTGCTCAGGTAGTCTCGTGCCAAAGGTCCCAACTCGATCTTATCTGAAGACGTACTGCCTATGGCTCGACGTCGTGCCGGTGCATCCTTCAGTTCGAACGGCGTCGAAGGAATGCTTGAAATAGGCGTGGGTACAGCGTAACTTTTAGCTGCGAGCGGTACGAGTTCGTTAATCAAATTTTTATTTTGTTCCGTGACACTTTTAATTTCTTTACCTAGACCGCTGATGGCATCGATCACAGGTTGATCCTGACGTTTCTTCTCTTCGTAGAATCCGCGATTTTCGGATTTCCAACCTTTGAAGCGTTTTGCGAGGTAATCGCGAAGCTTGAGATTTTCGTCTTCGATTTTTCGTTTCGTCATGACGTTATTTATATATGTCGTTTCTCACAACGTTGCAACGTTTAGAAAGTCGTTGATTTTGTTTCTGTATTTTCCGTCGTTGGGTTTCCTCGTCATGTCGATCGTAGCGAATCCGAAATCGTCACCGTTCCAGCAAGTAGAGCAGCAGCCTTCCGAAAATTGATTGTAGTTCATGTCTCCGCCTACGTAGTCATCGTACGCATGCTTGAGGTTGGTGTGATCTTGACGAAACAAACATATGAAATTAGCGTTGTCGCGTACTAACTGTTTTGGAATTTTGGAAAACGTTTGAGCTAGGTAGAAGCAATCCATTCCTTTGTGACGACCTTGCGTGAAAAAGTTGCGAATTTCATTTTGATTTTCCAGGATGGCATCGTCGAACACAACAACTGAATTTTCACGACAATCGTCGAGTGGTTTTATTTCCGAGGCGAACGTTGCAATGTCCAGACCATCGTACAGTTTCATCAGTTGCTGGTATTTGGATTGCTCTAAACTTTTCGAGAACACGTACAGGTGCCTGTTCTTCCAATCTAACCAATTTGGTGCGAGGAGAAAATTGTCCACGAGCAGTGTCGTTTTTCCACACCCCGAAGGTCCTACGATCAGACAGCGGATGCTGTCGGGGAGTAATTCACCGTTTTTTTTCTTCCTTCCACTTTCCGAATCAGGTAGACGCTTTACCACGTTCCACGTACTCATAGAATCACTTCGTTTGAATCGATCCAACTTGTTTCCGGAAGTCCCAGCCATTTCACCAAAAGTTTGTTGCCTCTCTTGCGCAAAACTTTTTCGATAAGGTACGTGTCGGGGTATTTAGTTTTAGAGAGTTCCTCCTCGTAGAAGCGCCCCAATAAAATTTCACCGCCACTGTCTTTTATTATATACGTGTGACGGTTCCCGGGTAGAACTCGAACCACGGTAAAAAGTTCAGTGCTCCAGTTTCGTGTGAAACCCCTGTCAAACGTTCGCTTCAATTTACTAACCCTCACCTGTTCTCCAATTTTGTATTTAGCTTTTTTTTGTCGTGGGCATGTACTTTGGACAGTAAACGCTAGAAATTAAACGTTGCTCGTCAGACCTGGTAACGTCAGCTGGCTTCATGCCTATCGTTGCGTGCCGTGTGTGATTATAGTCGTTAACAAGTTCCGGGAGAATAGTGACCCACTTGTAGCTTCCCTGAAGCGTGAAGCGTGACCACATGCGCGATTTCAGAGTGCGATTGAATCTTTCCACAATGCTGGCCTTGACGTCACTGAAGGTCGAGTAATGATGAACATTGTGTTTCCGAATAAACTTTTGGAATACGGCATTGTAAAATTCCTTCCCTTTGTCCGTGTGCAGAAACCGAGGTCGTCTGCCGCCGCTTTCGCGAAAAATTGTCTTGAATGCTTCCGTGACGCACGTTCCTGTTTTCGCCTTCAAAGGTAGAGCCCATGCGAATTTGGAAAATGTGTCTATGACGGTGAGGAGGTACTTGTTGCCCTTGTTCAATTTATGCATGTTTTTTAACTTGCCGCTACTCATTTCGACGAGGTCGCTTTCCCAGAGGTCGTCGATTCCCTTGGTTACCACAGCCAAACGTTCGTAGTTGCGGCGTGCAGGTTTATGCAATTCTTGGACGATGGCTTGCCTAGACATTTTTTATTATTTTTAGAGATTACGTTTCAAAAGAAGCACAAGCGTGATGGGATTCAAAGAGGGTGGCACTTCGCTCGTGTTTTGAATGATCAGCTTATCGCCGGCACTCACGTCGAAAACAGTAAGATCTTCGTCTTCGTGTATTTCATATATGTTGCGCGTTTCGTTCCAACGCGCCAGAGGAATGTTTCCTGCTTTCTGGACACCACGATTCGATATCAAAGTCATGGTGGGAACGCTAGCTTTTCTGCCGTGAGACCAGTACGAAAATTCGTTTATCTGAATCGTGCCATCGAGGAGAAACTTGTAGTACGGATGATAAGGATGTAGCATGTACAGTTTGTTACCTTCGACGAAGGTGGAGATTCTCTGTTGATTGGGAACGCTGTTGATTTCGATGGCTTGCAGAGAATGCAGTTTAGCGAATTTAGTATCGATGCTAACGAGGTTGCTGTGAAGCTGACCCAGTGTGTTTTGTACGGGCACCAAATGCTCGACTATGGTATCCGTTACGGTAGAAAATGACGGTTTGATTTTCACTTCCACGTTCAACTGCTTGTAGCTTTCGTTGAGTTCTTGCAACTTGGCACCGAAAGAGGCCAGCGTCGATTCCTGCGTTGAAGCCAGCACTCCAACTTGATCTCTGATGTTGACGACAATGTTCTGAAGGTTCTCGATTTGATTCAATTTCGAGCTCTTCTCGGTAAGATCGTTCACGATGATTCGCATCTCTGTAAACTGCGTGTGAAGGTCGGCGACGCTCTGCGAAGTGGGCAGCGTCGACACCAGCGAAGCAAGTTCGTCTCGAATCTGTTCCACGTTCGCTGTTTCCGTTTCCAGTCGTTTCAGCATACGTGATATGTTCCTTTTCAAAGCGTGTAATTCTTTGGAGGTGGGGAGATTGGCCACTTTACTCTCGAGATCGCTCAATGAACTTTTGATGTCACTCGAATCGGATAGTGCCGTCACCGCCGTTTTCAATTTTTCCAAATCTTCACTTGAAGGCACGCTCGTTCGTAACGATTCCAAGTCACCCTGTATGTTGTCCAGTACGTGATGAAAATGAGCGAGATTCGTTTCGACGTTCAAATTTTCTAAATATTCGATCTTCTGCTGAACCGTGCTCAACGTGTCTTGAATGCTCGTCAACACACTTGCTTCAGCGTGAATATTTTTAATTTCTTCGTTGATCAATTCCAAGGACGCCTGAAGCGTAGCGATGGTGGTTTGAATGTGTTCGAAATCTTGATAAGCCTCCAGTTGAATTTTTATGTTCGCGACGCTTTTACCGATGACCTGCAGTTCGTCCGACGATGGTAGGTTCGTCATTGTATCTTCCAAAGTCTGCAACTTGGATTTGATTTCTTCCAACGTGCCAGTGAATTCTTCTTGTAATTTAGAAACAACGACCTGCAAGCGTTCTATATCAATATCATTCACGACGGTTTGAAGTTCAGAGAAATTCTTTTCTATTGCGGAAGTTTGCTCTTCGATTTCGAGTTTCAATTTTTCCAAATCTTCATTTTTCGATTGAAATTGCTGTAATTTGGCCAAATCATTTTGAAGCGAATCCATGCTCAACTGTATATTTTGAATGTTGTCGTAAGAAGGTACGTCAACATAATTTTTTATCAGTGTTTTCAGTTCGGAATCGATTTTCAGAATGGGATCGAGACATTGCGTTTGGAGCGTAGCGATCTCAGACTCTAAACTTTTGTTTAAGGTCTCCTGCAAAGCGATCAAATCGGTCCTCAACTTCTTAACTCGAACGTCCAGCATGAGAATCTCTTCTGCATGGTCTACACGCTTAGTGTTGCCGAAAATGTCGTTAGGCATTTTGGTTAACGGTTATTTATAATAGGATAGACGATTCGTAATTCTACGAAGAGAGGAATAAGTTTGTCGTAATCTCCTAGGAGTTCCACGTAAAGATAATCTCCTGCAGACACATCGTACGACATGTTAGAAAGTAGCTTGTCGTGCTTCATTCGAAAAATGTTCTTGCCGGTAGAAATTTTGATTTCGCCTGCGTTCTCCGGATTCACGGTGATTTGAAGTTTCCCGTCGATCGGAATTTCATAGAAATGTAAATTGTTATTAAAAACATAAAACATCTTGCCCACATCGTCATTCAGTTTCGTCCAAATGCTGTTGAGATGAATGATCAACAGAACGTTGAGTTTAGGTAACACAGAAGGTAAGAGGTTATTGGAATTTGGTGATGCAGTGTCCATGTTGCCTTGTTTGCGAAAACCAAAGAGATTCATTGTCCTTGTTAGTTATTTAAAACATTGTGCTTTTTTGCTATTCTTCAAAACATACGGAGGAAAAGAATGAAAGGGGGAGCCTTCAGGCGATGAAAAGTTGCAACCTGTTATTATGTTGTTAAGCTCGCTCAAACCGAGGCTCATTAAATTCAACTCTTATTTTTCATCGCCCGAGGGCTCCCTCTTTCATTCTTTTCCTCCGTCTGCCATTCTTCTTCAAAAACACAGCGGACTTCATGACTATGGGGTTACGGTTAACACACGTCACATTTATCGCTTTTATTGTAGTGCCCCCACTCTCGCGTGTGGATTTGACAATCGAGAACGCGTAACTTGTTGTCTCTGCCATCCAATGCGACCTTGGTTACGCGCGTCGTGTACAAATCATGCAATTTACTTGCAATGCGATGATCGGTGCTAAGTTGCCTTTTACCATGAAAAAGGCATTCTTTGTAGTCTTGCATGCTAAATTTGCTGGTACTTATTTTTCCCACCCCCTTCGCCTTCTTGATCTCTTTTTCTTCTGCAATCTTTACACAGTACATTTTGGCACGAAGCCCCGCAAATTCCCTGCTGTACTCCCCGCCAACTTCATCTTTGTATTTTCCAATCGTCATTTTGTTTTCTGTCGAATGCAAGTGATGGCCTGATGGTAAGTTGCTAAAATCAAACAGATGCTTCATCTTAGTCAGATCATGTTCGAGGCTTGGTGTTTGGATTAGAAAAATGAAGCTATCCGTATCAATGTAACATATTTGGATGTTATCTCCATAAAAGGGTTGAAACTGATCGTAGTACGATTGGTACATGTGCAATTTTGATAGTTCAAGGACAGTGGCACCTATGGCAATCGGCTTGTTGAGCATCACTTGCTTCTTGTTCCTCTCAACAAATACTAGATTCTCGTCGAAAATAGTGAAGTTTTTGAAGTAGGGTGACGCGACGATCTTCTCAAATTTCTTTTCGTCCGTGACCAACATTGCGTCGATGTAATTACGCACGTTCTCCATCGTCTTGCCGTAGATGGCGTTATTGAACAGTTTGTACAGATCCTTGTCTGCAGGCGATGTCGATTGCGCTCTGCGGCGCGTGTTCTCGGCTATGTACGGTTCGAGCCACTTGCTCTGTCGGAACTTCAATCCTCTATGAACTTTCTTCAACTGCAAGCCGTGACTTATGTAAAATTGGAGGAGTCGGTAGTGCAGAACGTAATTCCGCTTGTTCTCCATGCTTAGTATGAGTTTTGGCTCCGATCCTCCAGGTGGCTTCTCCTTGGTGGGGGCCAGGGCCAATCCGTGATGTTTCTCGTGAAGCGTTTTGGGATAATCGAGATCCACTTCCAAGAAACAGCCCCATTCATTATCTTCGCTCCAGTTGAGAAAATCTTCGCAGGAGAGTTCCTCTTCGGTCATCCACCCGTAGTCGCTGATGGGAAGACACTGGGACATGGAGTGGCCGTACAGGTTGTTGACATCCCAGTAGACAATATAGGTGTTGGGCTTCGATGCATCGTAACCAGGCGTATGAGGATTGTTTGCTTGAGCATGGCGTCGGGGACATTGGACGATGCCACCCCGTATCGCACTCTCCATGAAAGCATACTGTTCCTTCTCTGCGATGAGGCCCAGTTCCACGTTGGTGTATTTCATCATCGATTCCCAAGTCAATCCCGGCGTGGTGAAGAAATACGCAGGATCCAACTTGTATATCGCGATGCATCTCTTACGAAACGATTCGAAAATATCCATCAGAAGTGTCACGTCCAATTTCAGATAAAGATCGTGATAATCGCGAAAAGTTTGGCAATTGAATGCCGTCCACACACTACGAGCGTGTTCGTAGTCCTCTTCGGAACAGACGTCCTCTGTGAGATGAGAATAAAATGCCTCCCGGGGTGGAAGTTCCGTCTCGTCAAATTTCTCGAAATCGTTGACGTACTCGTAGGGGTAGACACCCTTGCGACGCAACAGATTCAAATTCTCATCTCTCCCCGAAAAACATTTTTGCTTGGTGGCCACAAGATCTTCGTCGCCAAGTTGAGATGCAAGGCTTGCGAGGCTGGAGGACAGGAAATTGTAAGAGTCCAGGATTCGCACTTCCACACTTCCTCCTTCTTCGAGAGGGATCCACACTCTCACTGTAATATACTTCTCGCTCGTTCTCGGAATGATGCTGATTCGAGAAGTTATGTTGTGGAGCTCTTTGACGAAGAGATGTGTGTCGTACTTCTCCGTGTAGTGCAGAAACACGGCAACAAAATGCGACTCCTTAATCTTGAGATTGCACGAATTACAGATGGTGCTTAGAAATAATCCATTCTGGTGGTTATGGTGGACGACCTTGTAATTTTGGGCGGTGAAAGCCTGGTTACACTCCTCGCATCTTGTCGCCGCGTCATGTCTCTGTTGTTGTTCTGTTGTGAGAGCAGGTGGAGAAACGTAAGAGCCTTTCAGGCTGGGTGCAAGTTCTCTCGCGCATTCCGCTATCTTCTCAACAAAATGTTTTGCCGCATCAGGTCCGCAATACAAGATGACATCATTCAATTTTTCTCCGTAGATGGAGAAACTGCAAGGCTCGTGGTGAAAAATTTGGGTCGTGCTTGAGGTAGAGGGATCAGGGTCGCAAGACGTCATGGGAACTTGGAAGCTTTCAAAGTCGGCATAAAGGACGACGGGATGGTGGAGAAGAGCCTGGTGTTTCTGAAATTTCATCTTGGTTCCGGGTTCCGGCATGACATCTTCGGGTTCTGCATTCACGGAGTCAAAACACTTGTGCTGTTCTCTCATCTTCTTACCTCCGCGAAAAATTCTCAAACACCGATCGCAAATTTCGATCTTATCGTGATGCTTGCTGATCTGTCTTCCTACTAATCCTGAGAAATTCCGTATCAAACTATAACGACCATCTACAAGCAAGAGTCGAATTACATTATTCTGGCTTCTCGCAGGTCTTAACACACGAATGTTGTCGCAATCGTCAACCCCAAACACAGAAATATCGATATATTCTCCTTTTTCCTCTCTATAGTTTTTTTCAAATTGATTGATCTTATTCAGAGGCACAGGATAGGAAATTCCTCTCATCATATTCTCGTATATCCCCTCATATCCTCTGTAATTGGACAGGCGTTGGGGGTTATTATTATTAGCCGGGTGTAATGCGGCGATGACAGACCATAGGAAACTCTTCTGATCATTACTTTGTATGTTCAACACTGCATTTTGCTTTTTTTGTTTTTTTGTTTTTTTTTGAGTGCTGCGTAATGGTTTGAAATTGCAGACTCGAAGTTCTAACATGTGGTTGTGACCGCAAAGACTCCATCCACTTCCTCTACCTTCAAACTCTTCTTGTTTTTGTGTCAAGTGCTCAAATAGCCGTGTCACTATCTCGTCAAGATCCTCGTTATTGTCATCGTGTAAGCCTTCACACCCTACGTAAAAGCTAAAAGTACTTGACTCGGACGAGACAACTTTCTCATACAGCAGGGTCAAGACGAGATGAATTTTAATTGCAACATTGAGGAGGCAATCACGTAATTTATCGACTACCTGAGATTTCGCATTGTTGAGGAAGGTGCTTGAGTCACATTTTTCATCCCTTCCAGATTTATACGTTATGATGCGTGCACTTTTATTCAAAGCACCAACTTCATGCCCATCAGTGCGAGATTTCTTTGCCGGCGAGACTACGTCATCATGATCCGGTAAACGACATTTTTTCAAATGCCTAGCAATATTAGGTTTAGAAATCAACTTTCCACAGTTGCAACATGCCACTTTCTCGCCAAGACCGGAGGGACCTGGTTGCGGTTCCATTTTTTCTCTCTGTTATTTATATATATATATATATATACAGAGAAATTTTTTTGGGGGGGTTGTGGTGATGGTAGTGGAAAGCGCACTGAAACAGAAGGAAAAAAAGTTGAAAAATGCTAGATATTTTTTCCTTCCACATATATATATTAGACGCAAACAGTATGTATGTATGTATGTGTGTGTGCACTGTTGTAGGAGGTTAAAAATATACGACATGTAAGTGTGTGTCAATTTTTTATGACTCCTCTGAATATGTGTGTGTCAGACGCAAAAACATAAAATATTAATATATCATGAAAATAAAAACTTACCTTTCAACAGAGATGGAGAGAGACTTCAAAATAAAAACTTGTAGCTCACTAAAACTTCCACGATGATATATATGTATACTGCCAGATAAACAATTAAGAATACTGAACTGCCACGATTGACGTTCACCTTTCAAGAGAGATAGAGAGACTTCAAAATAAAACTTGTAGCTCACTAAAACTTCCACGATGATATATATGTATACTGCCAGACAAACAAATTAAAAAATACTGAACTGCCAGGATTGACGTTCACTATGATAATGACGTACAAAAAAACTGGTAGGTTATATAGGAACTTCTCTCCTTTTTTCTCCTTCTCTCCTTCCTACTCCACGCGACTCTTTTTGATGAAAACACAATAAGCAAATAAAACCCTTGTTGACTGATTTATTCATGCTATATTTTTTCAACAAAAACTTTTGTGATATGCACAATATCCTGTGGGGGACAAATAACAATAAACGGGACGTTGATAGTTCCACCCATGTATGTATTGTCGATCATTTCCCCTCGGCCTCTATTCCACGCCCCGTCAGGGTGTGGTGTGTGAAACAAACGATTCCCAGTATAAAACTCAAAAAGCGGAAGATGCTGCTGTGTTTGCTTCCGCCACATCCCCCTCTGATTCTATTGTTATCGGGGATGTAATAGATTCTTTATTCAGAACCGTGGGAAAGCTGAAAAAAAATAGAATCTCTTCGGGCGAAAGAGGATGTAAGGCGAATGGGTTCGGGGAGGGGTTGCTGTGGATAGTTTGGTCCGTGATGAAAATGTTACATTGAGCGATGAAACACAATTTCTCCACAGGGACAGGAAAAATTCTACCGAGCGTCGCTATCCACGCGAACATTAGAAATTGCCTGAATAGCTTGGGGGCTTGGCATAGGATTATCGATTTTCGTTTTAGAGAATAATCTATGTAAGATTCTAGCATCGAGAATAAACAACATTGATTAAATTTTTGACAACATTCGCAGTACAAATCTAAACTCGTGATGATTTCGCCGTTACCACGCACCCCTGGCGAGGTTATAGGGGCCAGGCATCCTAAAAACAACAATTATTATTTTGTTTGTTTGTTTGTGTTACAATACATATGCGCGCGCGTGCGTGCGTGCGTGTGTATATGCCACATTCTTCCCCCGAGAGAGAGGTTTACGAAGGTCACGATATATATAAACATTTGGGTCCCGGACTTGGAAAATTACGATAAGGTGCACTCATCTTTCAAAAAATAAGAAGATGAGAAGATGAGAAGATGAGAGGATGAGAGCGCGCGCGTGTGTATATGCCACATCGTTCCCCCAAGAGAGAGGTTTACGAAGATCACGATATATAAACATTTGGCCCCGTTGATTCTAGCACTCCAACTTCATCTCTAATGTTGACGACAATATTCTAAAGGTAGAGAGAATGAGAGAATGAGAGGATGAGAGAATAAGAGGATCAGAAGAGAGGTTTACGAAGATCACGATATATAAACATTTGGTCCCAAACTTGGAAAATTACGATAAAGTGCACTCATCCTTCAAAAAATAAGAGAATGAGAGAATGAGAAAAGAGGTTTACGTAGGTCACGATATATAAACATTTGGTCCCAGACTTGGAAAATTACGATAAGATGCACTCATCTTTCAAAAAATAAGAAAATAAGAAAATAAAAAAATAAGAAAATAAGAGAAAGATGGGAGGATGAGAGGAGGATGAGAGGAAGATGAGAGAATAAAAAGAGAATGAGAAAGATGAGAAAGATGAGAGGATGAGAGCTCATCTTTCACTCATCACTGCCTTTTTGCGCCCGTGAAACATCGTCAGCGCAATAAATGAGGCGCGGAACGGGGAGAGAAAGTGAGTTTTTCAACTTTTTGTGGTCGTTTAGTCAAGAAATCAAAGTTGTGGTCAGAAGTACATATTGACACTACTCCCGCGTATGCCTAGGACACAGCCGTCTAACACATGGTCACCTGCTCCAAGGGCTGGACCCTCCCTTGTATCGTGTTTGCAATGTTTAATAAGCATTCGACACATTCTCGTTGAATGTGTCGATCTTGCTTACCTCCAGCAGACTCTTAACCTTTCTGGATGTTTGTCATCCCTCTTGGGTGATGACAGCAGTATTTTAACCAATGCTTTTAGGTTTTTGTTAAGAGCTTGTAATGACCCCGAGTTTGCCATTACTTCGTGGTTTTATAATATTATTATTATTAGCATTATGCAGTTAATAATTCATATATGTATTCATACATATATATTAATGCCTTCAGCCAATTTTCTAATATGGCCGCCTTTATAATCAAAGTTATCTACACACACATCTACAAGTACGAATAGCGGCAAATTGAAGCAATTTACATAGTTTCAACATTAGTCGTTTCATTTGCTTTTAGATATTCTAAATATTGTTGTAAGTTTCATTTTAAACAAGCCTAAGTTAATAATTTCTGAGTTAAATTCCTTATATCTATTTGTTGTTTCATGTTTCTGGCAAACGCCGTTTGTTTCTCTTATATATTGAAAGCCACTGTTGAGTTATTTAAACTCTTTTGGTGTGAGAAGATCACGCGCTTTTCATTGCATTGTTGCCACCACATACCTAAATTCACTGTGCCAGATTACTGTACATTTCTAAAATATTACTCTTGACTTTTATCAAACTTCCTAGTATTAAAAAGGTTAGTGTGTCTGGTAACACTGTGTAACTGAGGAGGTGTTTTCGCCTTCCAGAAAAACGGTGAGTAGTTGCGCGGAGAGAGATTTGAAGTAGCAAGAAGTGCTTCGCGTTACGGGAAAGATAGGCTTACGCATCTCGTGCTGTACCATTCGAAAGTATTTGAATTGTAATTTTAGTCTTACATGATATACGTGCGTGTTTATAATAAACGTAGAAGTAGTGTATACTTAGCGTTTCAAAGTAGCACTTTGTAGGTATCCTCTTTTTTTATCAATTGAATATCACTTTTTGACATTTTGACAATTTTTTGTCGATGTTTTAGCGTTTAGCGATGTTTTAGTACAAATTTTCACTGCACTATTTTTTTCCCACCTCGCACTTGGTAGGTATATCACGATCTTACGTGATATAACTTAACCTATCCATTTTATTCGTGCTAAACTACACGAGAGCCTCTACAGTAGATAGTATTTGTACCTTTGACCGCAACTCTGATTTCTTGACCAAACGACCACCAAAACCTGAAAAACTCACTTTCTCTCCACGTTCCGCGCCTCATTTATTGCGCTGACGATGTTTCACAGCGTAGAAAAGCAGTGATGAGTGAAATCCACTCTCTCATCCTTTGAAGGATGAGTGCACCTTATCGTAATTTTCCAAGTCCGGGACCAATGTTTATATATCGTGACCTTTGTAAACCTCTCTCGGGGGAACGATGTGCCACACGCGCGCGCGCGTGCCTCTCATTATTTCCGTATTGTGACGCAAGCAAACAAATAATAATTGTTGTTTTTTTAGGATCCCTGGCCCCTATAACCTCGCCAGGGGTGCGTGGTGCCCAACCAAAAAAGTAAAGGTTCTCTAACGGCTGCGGTTATAGATTACCACACCTCTATAGAGTTTCACGTGTTTTTTTTTTCTCTCAAACTTCCATGAAACTCTACAGAGGACCTCCGTAATGCATGCAACGTGTACTAACGACTCTAGTGTTATTTTGATGATGTAATTTTTTGGATACAGAGTTTTATTGTGAGATAGATAAAAATTATGTTTATTATAATATTTTCTTGATGAAGATGGAGAATATGTGTGTGTTACAAAATAAATTTGCATGCTTTTTTTTTTCTAGTGTGTGTATGTGTATATGTTTTTGATGTTCGACAGCATATGAAACGATAAAAAAAAAAGAATTTTATTGTTAATTTTCTCGTGTAAAAACAACAAAAATTTTGTGCAAATTCTGATTGTCTCGTGCTATAGTGCAAAAACTGATGAAAAAAAAAGATATTGTAACTGATAACTGATGAAATTGACATTGTAACTGATCTGAACTAGTGAAATTCGTATTGTGCCATTGTAACTGATTGTGCTAGTACTAAAATTCCTTATTGTGCAAGAAAATATATTAAACCTGTTAAAACTGCTCTGTGACCCTCTCGTTCTTCACGTCGTAGGCGAAGGACTTCTCTGCATTCAGGATGACGCTACATAGAGTATCCTCGGGCAAGCCATCGTGGAACTCGCAGACGACCTTGATGTTGGTGCGATCGTTGACCACCACCTGCTTTCTCTTCGTCGTGTTGATGACGGTCATGGGTCTCCGTGCTTTGAATTCGCTGGGCGTGTAATACATGTCCACGCTTCCCTCGGTCACGCGTTTGTAAGCCGAGAACGCTTCGTAAAGTTTGAGGTAATCGTTTTTGGTCATGTCGAGGTTGTAATTCTCGCGCGGGAACACTTCGTTCCTCCCATTCTTCAGATAAACGTTCTTGATCTTGCAGTTGTCGAATTTGCTGGAATCTTTTTCCTGATTCTTGTCCCTCCCGGTCTGAAAGAGCACTACGACGAAATCTGGCATGTCGAACTGTATGTTGTTGAAATGCGTCGTGACGTCGAATTCCATGTGACTTCCCGACGCTATCTTCTGCACGCACTGGTAACCGTGAAAGTGAATCGGTACCTGCGGACTCTTCAAGATCTCCGCTTTGTACTTGAGGGCGTAGTTTGTTTCGTATTCCACCACCGGCATTCTCAATTCCATGCTCCGGATGACGCACTTGGCTGCTTCGGGTAAAGTGTTGGCTATCGGCGTGGTGCCGTCCGGTCCCAAAGTAGCGTATCGCATCAGTGCGTCGTTGTCGTTGGCCGCTCTTCGAAACGTGATCCTCAGTCCTCCCTTCCACATGATCTCCTTGTAGTCCGAGAAGAATCCCGGCAGCAGACGCATGGGAAAGAGCACCGTGTGACTTCTCGTCGATATTTTCGTCCCCGCTTCGAACCCTCCCGCCTGGTAGTATGCTGCGTCCGTTTTGGATAATTTCAATGTTCCCACTGCCGTCGTGATGCCTGGATAATCTATTCTGTCGATGACGGTGTTGTGTTTCCTCACCTCCACCTGCGAGAACAGGTGAGGCACGAAGTTGTCCACGAGTATCAAATTTGCTGCTGCGGGGAACGCGTCTCCGCTTTCCTTCTTCACCACGTCGAATTGAAGGTAGAGGTCCGCTCTGTGAGGATGAACGAACCCGTCCCCTACGTCCACGTCGTATTCCATCTCCCGGTTCGCTTCGTTCAAATTTGCGAACGTGCGACGGTTCGGAGGAAAAGATTGCAATTCGTAACTTTCGATTTGCTCCATGATGTGTATGGTTATTTATTATATGTTGATCTCCAGGACGGCAGTGGTCGCTGCACCTGCGAAATCCACCACGTCTCCTTTCTCGTTCGTCACCACCAACTCTATGTCGTCTATGCGGTTGCGACATACTGGAAAATAGATCGGCGAAGAGGGCGTGTAGATGATGGGTTCCATGAACTCGGAACTTGGTTTGAAAGTGGCTATGATTCCCGTCTGCTTGTGACTTCCCAGCAACCCCCGGTCCGAGGATTTCGTGATCATGCCTTCCGCTACGTTGCAAAGTCTCGATGGCCAAGAATTTAGGAATATTGGTAGCTACGTGTTTGATGCCAGCTTCGAGTTTGGTGTCGTTCTCGAAACCTAAAAGTTCTCCCATGGTGCCCAGGTCCACGGTCTCCGTCGCGGACACGATTTCCACTCTGTGCGTGACCGAATTTTGAGAAAGGTACGTGCCTTTGGGTAACTGAGCTTTCAAAGTAGAAATATTGTATTGGCCTGGCGTGACGACGATATGTTCGCTTCCGACGCTAATTTTGTTGTTGTGCTGCGTGACGTTAGGTATGAGGTACATGCTGTAGAATGCACGCAGATCTACGGATTTAGGATAGACGATGTCGTCGTGCAGCGTGAGTTTCAAGATCGAAGATTCGCTCGTGAGATGGAACACGCCCATCGTGATGCTGTTTTAGGTTCCACAATGCTTTCTGGAAGTCTTCGATCGTAGGCTTATTTATTTTAGAGAGAAACGCGAGCATGGAGAGGCAGAGATGACCGCAGTTCTCGTCTCCGAAATTTTGAATTCCTTCGTCGTTGTAGTATATAGGATTGTTCGTTTTCAGATAATTGACTAAATTTGTAGGTGGAACACCTCCGAAAGAATCGAAAACGAATGTTTTATTGTCGTTTTTGTGGTAACATATCCAATGCGTGCCTGGATTTTCTTGACCGTCCAAGTTGACTACGCCGCATTCTCTTCTTTTAACGGTTGAAGGTAACGAGTCGGACATGAAAACTCCTCTGAAGTGTTTGATTTGTAATGGTTGGATCAGAGATTCAATTTCTCGGTTGGTGAGTGCTGCTGTTTCTTTTTTTTAAACTTTTTCATCACGCCCTTCCCCCCTTTCTTCTCCATGGCCAGGTTGTGACGTTTCTGTTCTTCCAATTCCGCCTTGTTCTTCTTCAAGTCGATGACGGTTTTCGCGATGGCGGCGCTACCCCCAGCCAAACTTCCAACGGCCCCCAATGCTGCCAGGATGGCCGGGATGCTGAATATGAAACCTCCGATCTTTTGCTGTTTCCGCGAACGCTGCAATCTTCTCAATTGAGGTGTATTGAGAAGTAATTTCATTCCGTGTCCTTTCGTCAAGCAAGAACGTTTCTTCTCGCGTTGTTTCTTGGTGAGTAACCCATCGAGGGCACCTAGATTTTTTAGATTGGAGTATGGTATCTGGTACACGACACCCTTGGGCTTCATGTTGATGCTTTATATATTTTTTTTCACCGTATGTTATTTATATATATAAATGTTCTGAGATTTTTTTTTTGTTTCGTGTATTTTTTTTCACGGTATGTTATTTATATATAAATGTTCTGAGATTTTTTTTTGTTTCGTGTAATTTTTTTTCACGGTATGTTATTTATATATAAATGTTCTGAGATTTTTTTTTGTTTCGTGTAATTTTTTCAAGGTATGTTATTTTATATATACTCCGCGCAGTCGTTACACAAATTCTATTACGTGCTTCGTTTTCTTACCAAGAAGTTCTTTTGTTCCCTTGTACACGATTCGAGTTTTGTTCTCGATTAAAATAGCTAGCTTCTCGTCGGACAACATGTTAGCGTATCGATCTGGTAAAAATAGACTGTATTGTCCATCGAGCAACACACGCACCTTGGGACCATACTGGGTAGAAACAATTGAACCGGAAGTTATCGTGTAAGGTTTGCCGACTTCCAATTCCTGAATTTTTACATATTCGACTGACAAATTTAGCATTTGTTTTAATGCTTGGAGATCACTCATTTTTTCAGTCGTCATATCGAAGAGAAATTTCAGTGTGTTATAGAAATTTAATTTTTTCACAATGTGTGTTATTTATATACCGAAGATTATTTTTTTTCACGATGTGTGTTATTTATATATCAAGTTTTTTTTTTTGACTTGTACATTTTTTTGACATGTATATTATTATTATTATTATTATTATTTTTCACGGAGGAAGAAAGTCCGTGCTTCTGAAAGCGCGATGATGTGCGTAATAATATCTTCAGTTTCCTGTTTAGACTTGCGCCAATCATCCGTGTATCGTCTTCTTCCCTGCCTCGCCTCGTGCAGTTCGTCCATTCTCTTGTTTAATTTTTCCCCTGCGGCCGAAAGAAGAGTATCGAGATCACCGCACCTCATGCCACTGATCTCCCGAAGACGGTCCTTGACAGCCATTTCACATGGGATTCGAAATGCCGGCGTCGTTTTAGCTATGATCAAAAGTTTCCCTATATCCTCACAATCTCCGTTTACTGCCTGTTTGAATATTTTTCTAAGCAGTTCGTGCGGCAAATCAGTTATGCAAGCCATATTGTTTTTTACTGTATGTTATTTATTTATACACCCCACCCAAATTTTTGTTTCGTGTTCATGGCGATGGTGGTGCCCAGTGCTGCAACTCTTTCTCCCAACGAAGGTCCCTGCTGACGAACCTTTCGAAAGCTGCGTGCTCCAATTTCTTGTCTGCTTCGTGACGTGCATCCAGATCCGTCTGCGTGGTGTTGTAGGCGATGTCGTGATCTTTGCATGCGGCGTCCAACGGATTCACACCCTTGTCTCCTCTCTCCAATCTTTTCTCGAGTTTGGTACCCGGTCCGCAGTACTGATAGCCAGGTAAATGCATCTCGAAAGGTAACTTGTTGATGATGTCGTTTACGAGTCCCTTTCCTTCGGCCACGTTCCAGAATCTCGGAGGCAGCGTGTTGATGATTTTGATCAGGTAACCTATGCCCTTGTCGTCGTTCACGATGAAGTTGGAAAGTTTCGTGCTGATCATGTCCACGATGCCAACCTTCTCGTTGTAGAAATTACGATTGCCTGCATTCTCTTCGCCGGCTATCACCAACAATCGGTCCACGAGTTTCCTAACGTCGTCCACCCAAACGAATTCTTTGGGTAACGTGTTGTAGCGTTTGACGCCGCTGCCTGTTTTGACCTGGTTCCAAATCGGTTTGATGAGATTCCTGTACTTCTCCCCGCTGCTCGATTTCACCCTATTCTGCGAGGCATCGTTGTTTTGGTACAAGGCATCCGTCATGATCAAAATTTCCTTGTAACTCTGGTAATCTTCGTCGGTGTAATCTTTCGGCTGCTTTTTGGCAACGAGTTCCCACAGTCCCACCGTACCCGGATACCTGGTCCAACTATCCTTCTCGCCTAAATTTACTTTAATGTCGTTGCCTTCGAAGGTGACTTTCGATTTCCAAATCTTCCACACGACACCGCCTTCGTTGGTTTCCATGCTCGGATACAATCCGAACACTTCATCCTTGTCGAACTTCCCCGTGCTCAGGTAGTCTCGTGCCAAAGGTCCCAACTCGATCTTATCCGAAGACGACGACGTGCTACCTATGGCTCGACGTCGTGCCGGTACTTCCTTCAGTTCGAACGGCGTCGAAGGAATGCTCGAAATGGGCGTGGGTACGGTGTAACTTTTAGCTGCAAGTGGTACGAGTTCGTTGATCAAATTTTTATTTTGTTCCGTGACACTTTTAATTTCTTTACCTAGACCGCTGATGGCATCGATCACAGGTTGATCTTGACGTTTCTTCTCTTCATAGGATCCGCGATTCTCGGATTTCCAACCTTTGAAGCGCTTCACGAGGTATTCTCGCAACTTGAGATTTTCGTCTTCTTGAAATTGACGTTTTGACATTTTTCTATATACGTTGAAACGTTTTTGAAACGTCGAATTCTCAGCCTATACGTTCGGTTCTCGTAGTTTTCTGCTGTCACCCGCTTGAGACTATCCACTTTTTCTAACACTCACTTTTTGTTGTAATGTTTATTTTATATATGCTTGTCAGACGTTTGAAAAAAAAAGAACGTTTTTTCAAATTTTATTTTTTAGATTCTCAATTTTTTATTTTTTTTTGGATTTTTTTCTTCTTGTTGCAAATCTGAAATTGTCCTCTTGTTAGCCTTTGAGACGTCTAGATAAACGTTTATTTTATTTCTATATTTTCCATGGTTTGCTTTTCGAGTCATGTCGATCGTCACGAATCCGAAATCACCTTGGTTCCAACAGTGGGAGCAGAATTTAGAAAATAGATTGTAATTCATTTCAGCCCCCACGTAATCATCGTGTGTGTGTTTTAAATTGGTGTGGTCTTGTCGAAACAAACATATGAAATTAGCATTGTCGCGTAGCAGTTGTTTCGGAACCTTGGAAAAAGTTTGTGCCAGGTAGAAACAATCCAATCCTTTGTGACGACCTCGAGTGAAAAAATTACGAATCTCGTTTTGATTTTCCAAGATCATGTCGTCGAACACCACAACGGAATTCTCGAGACAATCGTCCAGTGGAATGATTTCAGATGCGAAAGTTGCAATGCCCAGTCCCTCGTACAGTTTCATAAGTTGCTGGTATTTCGCTTGTTCGAGACTTTTCGAAAATATGTAGAGGTGTCTGTTTTCCCAGTCTAACCAATTGGGTGCGAGGATAAAATTATCAATGAGCAGTGTCGTCTTTCCGCACCCCGAAGGTCCTACGATCAGACATCGTATGCTGTCGGGGAGCAATTCGCCGTTCCTTTTCTTCGTTTGACTTTCAGAATCAGGTAGACGTTTCACGACATTCCACGTACTCATAGAATCACTTCGTTCGAATCGATCCAACTCGTGTCCGGAAGTCCCAGCCATTTCACCAAAAGTTTGTCACCTCTCTTGCGCAAAACTTTTTCGATAAGGTACGTGTCGGGGTATTTAGTTTTAGAGAGTTCCTCCTCGTAGAAGCGCCCCAATAAAATTTCACCGCCACTGTCCTTTATTATATACGTGTGACGGTTCCCGGGTAAAACTCGAACCACGGTAAAAAGTTCCGTGCTCCAGTTTCGTGTGAAACCCCTGTCGAACGTTCGCTTCAATTTACTGACCCTCACCTGGTCTCCAATTTTGTATTTAGGTTTTTTTGTCGTGGGTGTGTACTTTGGACAGTAAACGCTAGAAATTAAACGTTGCTCGTCGGACTTGGTAACGTCAGCTGGCTTCATGCCTATCGTTTCGTGCACCGTGTGATTGTAGTCGTTAACGAGTTCCGGAAGAATGGTGACCCACTTGTAGCTTCCCTGAAGCGTAAAGCGTGACCACATGCGCGATTTCAGAGTGCGATTAAATCTTTCCACGATGCTGGCCTTGACGTCACTGAAGGTCGAGTAATATCGAACGTCGTGTTTCCGAATAAACTTTTGGAATACGGCATTGTAAAATTCCTTCCCCTTGACCGTGTGCAGAAACCGAGGTCGTCTGCCGCCGCTTTCGCGAAAAATTGTCTTGAATGCTTCCGTGACGCACGTTCCTGTTTTCGCCTTCAAAGGTAGAGCCCATGCGAATTTCGAAAACGTGTCTATGACGGTGAGAAGGTACTTGTTGCCCTTGTTCAATTTATGTACGTTTTTCAACTTGCCGCTGCTCATCTCCACGAGGTCACTTTCCCAGAGGTCGTCGATGCCCTTGGTTACCACCGCCAAACGTTCGTAGTTGCGGCGTGCAGGTTTATGCAATTCTTCGACGATGGCTTGCCTAGACATTTTTTTAGAGATTACGTTTGAAGAGAAGCACCAGCGTGATGGGATTCAAAGAGGGTGGTACCTCACTTGTCTCCTGCAAAGCAATCAAATCGCTCCTCAACTTTTTGACTCGGACATCCAACATGAGAATCTCTTCTGCGTGGTCTACACGCTTGGTGTTACCGAAAATGTCGTTAGGCATTTTGGTTAACGGTTATTTATAATAGGATAGACGATTCGTAATTCTACGAAGAGAGGAACGAGTTTGTCGTAATCTCCTAGGAGTTCCACGTAAAGACAATCTCCTGCTGAAACATCGTACGCCATGTTAGAAAGCATCTTGTCGTGCTTCATTCGAAAAATGTTCTTGCCTGTAGATATTTTGATTTCGCCTACGTTTTCCGGATTCACGGTGATCCGAAGTTTCCCGTCGATCGGAATTTCGTAGAAATGTAAATTGTTATTGAAGGCGTAAAAAATCTTGCCCACGTCCTCATCCAATTTCGTCCAAATGCTGTTGAGGTGAATGATCAACAGGCCGTTAAGTTTAGATAACATGGAAGGTAGAAATTCATGATCTGTTGTCGTGCGGTGTACAGTCTCCATTGTTTGCTTTCGGAAACCAAAGAGATTCATTGTCCTTGCTATTTTATTTTATTGTGTATGTGAGAAAGTTAAAGTTTTTTTTTTCAATTGCATTGCCTACAATTTTTACTACTTTCTAAACGATAGTGTCCCCAAGGCAACGTGTGGATTCCACAAGACAAAATACATCTTTTATCGTCATGCGGATCTAATGCTACTTTCCTAACTTTGTTTGTTGTAATCACGTGGTCTACACTTTGGATTCTTTGTTCTATACTTAGTATCGTCGATTGTGAGTAAAGGCAATCGATGTAATCGTGGAAGGTGAGTTTGTTCTCCACCGTATTTTTGCCCACACCTTTTGCTTTTTCGTGACGCTACTCTCTGTTCTCATGGCATACATCTTCGAACGCAAACCCGCGAACTCGACAATAATATCACCGTTACATTCATCTTTCAGTTTACCTAGGACTTTTTTCTTGAGCGAAGGAATCCCAAATCTGTTGGGTTGAGGATATGCAGAAGTATAGAAATACTCGAGCATGGAAGGATTTTTTATGTCTTCATAGAGGTTAGGTGTTTGTATGCTGTAAATGAAGCTGTCGGTGTCCGTGTACAAAAGTGATATCATTGAAGAAGGGTTTCATCACGTCGTAATGAAATTCGAACATGTAAAGTTTCGACAAGTCGAGAACCGTTGCGCCAACGTAAATTGGTTTTCTGAATTTCATCAATTTTATATCTAGGTTGAAAAGTGCCAAATTCTCATTGTAAATTTTTATCGACTTGAATCTAGGATCGGCTATCCATTTCATGCATTTATTTTTATCTGAAACCAATTTCACGTCTACGTGATTCCGCACGTTTTCCATCGTCTTGCCATACACCGCGTTATTCATCAATTTAAAAAAATCTTTGTCTAAATCGGAAGTGGCAACTGTCCTATGTTGCGTGTTTGTTTCAATGTACGGTTTGAGCCACTCGGAATGTTTAAACCTGAGGACTCTTCTAATATTCGCTACCTTAGCACCCTTCCCGATCAAGAATCGGAGATTCGAGTAATGAACAACGTATCTCTTTTTCCCCTCTAGAGTCAATAAAAGCTTGCATTGATTAGAATGAGGCGAAGATTTGAACTCGGATGCCGGTGGTAAATCGCTGAACAGATCGTGTAAATGGTCGGGGAATTCGATATCCACCTCTGCGAAGAAGCCATACTCACTATCATCGAAATTATCTATATCTATTGATGCCCATTCGAATCCCCCGTAAGGAAGTTTCTGTACCATGGCATGTCCGTAGAGATTATTAACGTCGGCGTAGAAGATGTAATTCGATGCTCGATTTGAATCATAATCTTCTTTCATGTGCACGTTGTTGGCTTTTGCATATCTCTGTACACATTGTACCATCCCGCCCCGAATCCCCCTCTCGATGAAAAGTAACATGTCCACGTCCGATATCAGTTCCAGCTTGACCTTTGTCTGGAATAACATTGCCGACCACGCTAATCCCGGTAGGCTGTAGAAATACGCTGGATCTAATTTATAAATATTCGTTGCCGTTTTCCTGAACGCTTGAAAAACATCCGCGAGTATCGTTACGTCTAATTTTAAGTAGGCATCGTGGTAGTCTCCGAGTGTCCTACATTCTAATTTCTCCCACATGAGTTGCGCGTGTTGGTATTCTTCGTCCGTAATTCCTTTCTCTCTGAGTCTGCTGTAAAATTCTCTTGGAAGTGGGAGAGCGTCGTCGTTAAATTTAGAATTATCACTAACATATTCGTAACGATAAATCCCTTTACGTCTAACGAGTTCTATGTCTACGTTGGGAAAACTAGCTTTTGTAATTTTGAATTGTTCGTCTAAAAGTTTGCTGGCAAGAGCGTCCAGGCTGGCAGAGAGAAATCTTTATGAATCCAGAAACCTCATCTCGATGGTATTTTTAGTCTCGGGAATCATAACTTTCTTACTTATAGAGATGTATCGTTCTTCGTTTTGAGCAAGAATATCTATTTTTTGAGTGTCGTATCCGAGTTTCCTAATTAAGGGATGAAAGTCGTAATTAGAGCCATTGTGAAAGAATATGGGAACGAATTTTGGTTTTTGGATTTTGAGGTTGCATGCATTACAGATTCCGCTTATGAAGCGACCGTCCGTATGCGAATGGTGAAACACTTTACGATTGTCGTCTGTGAAGTGGTTATCGCACACAGGACACTTGACGGTGTCATAGTAATTTTGAAGTTCGATAGCAGATAACGGAAGCATCGGTTTCGATGTTTGCAGCATGCATCCAATTTTCCCAACCTCCTCGATCATCTTTTCGAAGAAGCGTTCGATTGCATCGGGTCCTCGGTATACGTACGGTTCATCTATTTTATCCTGTCGCACGACAACGTAACCAAAACTGTTTGGTTCGTGAAGCTGGTAAGGTGTGGTGGAAGAAAGTTCGGGATCCGGATCGCAGTACGAGAGTGGTTTGAGGAACACCTCGAAATCAGCAACGATGATGGCCGGATGTTCCAACAACGCCTTGTGCATCTTGAATTCTTCCACTTCGTTCTTTTCGGGCATCAACATTCGAACCGGTCTGTTGTTGCCGCAATATATTTTATGTTCGGCAAGTTTATCGATAGCAATTTGACGTCCGGTGTATTTTCGATAATCGACTTGTTTTATATCGTTGAACATGGTCAAACATCTCGGGCAAACTTCGATGCAATGTTCATACTTGGTAGTTTGACTTCTGACCAAACGTGATAGAGAACGAATTAGCGTGTAGTGATGAACATCCTCGTTTGAAATTAGAAGGAGATTTATTACACGAGCATCGTCATCGTCGACATCGCCTATCCTGACGGGATGCACGACATGTTTATCCAACGTATAGGAATACACGTTGATGATTAAGCGTTTTCCTTCTGCATCTCGTGCTCGTGTTTCGAATTTTGATATATCAGAAATGGTCACCGGGTATTCGATGCCAGACATTGCATTTTCCAGTTCAGGTTCATGCTGCTTGTAATGATAAACCTGTTCTGGATTATTTGACCAATGAATCGGGTGAAGTTCCGCCAACACACACCAGAGAAAACACTTGTTATCGCTGTTCTGTATATTTAACACAGCCCTCTTGTGTTGAATGTTCGGTGGAAGAGGAACGTAGCTGGAAGCGCGAAGAGGCGAGAATCGGTTCACGTAAACGGTTAACGTGTGAGGACTTCCACACAGAGACCATCCCGACCCTTTAGCCTCGAAATCATCGTGTTTCTTAACCAGTTCATTTGAAAGATCAGAATAAAATTCGTCCAAATTATCGACGTCCGCCAAATGAAGAGGCTGGTTTTTTGTTCGATGATAAAAAATACTTGTTGTACCATCGACTTTTTCGTATTCGGAAAATAGATCAACGTATACTTTTATGGAATTATTTTCCAATTTATTTTTTAGAATATTTATCACGGATGTTTTCGTTTCACGCAAGAAACTAAGAATGTCCCGGCCTGGTTCCGAAGTAAAAGAGAAATCCTGAATATGACGGTTGAATGCAGATCTAATTGGTTTGCGTTCATCAGATAATTTAACTTGTTTGGAAGTGGAAGCTTCCGTTTCTGGATTATTGATTTTTCTTTTCAATGATCCTCGTTTGGTCGATGGTTTGCAAATTTTAAGGTGTTTACTTAAATGTGTAATGCTGATCATCTTTCCGCATCGAGCACAAGACTTAGAAGGTAACGAACGATTAATTCTCGAACCTGTTTCGCTACATCTTGCCCTGTGTACCGATAAATTGTTCCTTGAGATTAGCTTCCCACAAGAAACACATTCAGTTTTATCATTTTTTCGATTGAAACTGATGGTGGATGCCATTATGCTTTCTACAAAATCACAGAAATCAAAAAGTGTCTAGTATATATAGCGATACAATTTTTCAGGTATGTTATTTTATATAGAATTTCTTGGGTGTGAATACTAAAAACTCAAAAATTCAATCTATACTGTGAATAGAATTTCAGGTATGTTATTTTATATAGAATTTTCTTGGGTGCGAATACAAAAAACTCAAGAATTCAATCTATACTGTGAATACAATTTTCAGGTATGTTATTTTATATAGAATTTCTGGGGGGGAATACAAAAAAATCAAAATTCAAATCTACTGTGAATATAATTTCCAGATATGTTATTTTATATAGAATTTTCTCGGGGTTCATGCGTCATGGTCGCAGCTGGACTCTCCCCTTTCAACGTGAACTTTGGGAGTGGCGCGAATTCCACACCGGAACGTGCGTTCCGCCGGGCACGGAAGTCGATGTTTATCGCGGCAACACGAATCCCCAACCGGCTGCACGGACGCGGATCTCCACGTGTATTTCTCTCCCGACACGCTCAACGCGCCACGTGCATCCGCAAGATCATGGCCTTGCGTAAAAAAATCAAGGAAGTCAAGAATTGCAAGGAAAAGACCTTGCCGCCGGGCAAACTGCTTGAAATGGACGCGAAACAGAACACGGCTAAATTAATGATGAATAGCATGTACGGTCAGATGTACGAGCTGAAAGATATTCCGGAAGAGATTCGATCTCAGGTGAACCAATTTTACGTTCGAAGGCCGTACGGGAAAACGTGGGGCACGTTCGTTTCGAAGAATCCCGCTTGCGCTTCTCTAGTTACTTTTCTCTCGCGAACCATCTTATTGAAATCGCGCGACGTAGTTGAAAATTTCCCCTCGAACCCCAGCGTCCGCGCATGATGTACATGGACACGGATTCGCTTTTCATCCTCATGGAGAAACGCCATCAGGCTAACCTGATCGATCACCTGCACGAGCGGTTGGTTCCCGAACTGCGGGTGAAGGTCGAATTCGTACTGAAAAACTTTTTCGCGCTGACCAAGAAAAAATACGTCGTGCAGCTGGCCGACAGCGACGAGGTGCAATTTAAAGGGTTGAGGACCGCCATAGACGTGCGAGAGAGAAATTTTCTGCTCACGATCTTGAAGAAAGCATGGGGCGAATACTTCAACACGGGATATCGAACCACGGACTCGGTCGAACAGATCGTAACGAGCATCGCGTGGCCCACGGCAAAGCACAAGCAGGTGGTGGTCAACGATCGCACCAACATCAAAGTCGTCTGCGAGTTCCACGATGCCTTGCCCGAGGATACTCTATGTAGCGTCATCCTGATTGCAGAGAAGTCCTTCGCCTACGACGTGAAGAACGAGAGGGTCACAGAGCAGTTTTAACAGGTTTAATATCTTTTCTTGCACAATAAGGAATTTTAGTACTAGCACAATCAGTTACAATGGCACAATACGAATTTCACTAGTTCAGATCAGTTACAATGTCAATTTCATCAGTTATCAGTTACAATATCTTTTTTTTTCATCAGTTTTTGCACTATAGCACGAGACAATCAGAATTTGCACCAAATTTTTGTTGTTTTTACACGAGAAAATTTACAATAAAATTCTTTTTTTTATCGTTTCAGATGCTGTCGAACATCAAAAACATATACACATACACACACTAGAAAAAAAAAAGCATGCAACTTTATTTTGTAACACACACATATTCTCCATCTTCATCAAGAAAATATTATAATAAACATAATTTTTATCTATCTCACAATAAAACTCTATATCCAAAAAATTACAACATCAAAATAACACTAGAGTCGTTAGTACACGTTGCATGCATTACGGAGGTCCTCTGCAGAGTTTCATGGAAGTTTGAGAGAAAAAAAAAAACACGTGAAACTCTATAGAGGTGTGGTAATCTATAATCGCAGCCGTTAGAGAACCTTTACTTTTTTGGTTGGGCACCACGCACCCCTGGCGAGTTTATAGGGGCCAGGGATCCTAAAAAAACAACAATTATTATTTGTTTGCTTGCGTCACAATACGGAAATAATGAGAGGCACGCGCGCGCGCGTGTGGCACATCGTTCCCCCGAGAGAGGTTTACAAAGGTCACGATATATAAACATTGGTCCCGGACTTGGAAAATTACGATAAGGTGCACTCATCCTTCAAAGGATGAGAGAGTGAATTTCACTCATCACTGCTTTTCTACGCTGTGAAACATCGTCAGCGCAATAAATGAGGCGCGGAACGTGGAGAGAAAGTGAGTTTTTCAGGTTTTGGTGGTCGTTTGGTCAAGAAATCAGAGTTGCGGTCAAAGGTACAAATACTATCTACTGTAGAGGCTCTCGTGTAGTTTAGCACGAATAAAATGGATAGGTTAAGTTATATCACGTAAGATCGTGATATACCTACCAAGTGCGAGGTGGGAAAAAAATAGTGCAGTGAAAATTTGTACTAAAACATCGCTAAACGCTAAAACATCGACAAAAAATTGTCAAAATATGTCAAAAAGTGATATTCAAATGATAAAAAAAGAGGATACCTACAAAGTGCTACTTTGAAACGCTAAGTATACACTACTCGTAGAGTTGAACATATTCCGGTTTTTCTTTATTTCGAAAGTGTATTTCGTAATTGTGGGTACCTGCATCAGGAGGACAACCTCGTGGGTTGTCAATGGACTTCACCTGTGGATCCAAGGGGAAGGAACGCAGTAACTTAGCCCGAACCCTTGGATTATCCAGCATGCTCTGCTGAGCTTATAAGGTAAGTGTACTTGTGAAGTGCACCGCTACGCGGGACGTAGCAAGTTTTTGGCGCCCAACGCGGAGCTCGTGAAGAGTGAAGATTGTCCTTTCTCCCATTGTGTGAAGTGCTTCCCAGTGGTCCCGAGTGTTTTGTGTCCTCCCAAAATTCATGCCACTTTCCCAGAAGATGGATAGGAAGAACCTAAGGAGCCAATCACGCAGCGTAGTACAGGAGACGACAGCGGCGTGTTGCAGCAGTACTTGGACAGAAGAATCTGGATACCGATGTCAAAATTGTGATAGTTTATTCCACACTGGGTGTGTGGCACGTGCAGAGACTGTGGTCGGCGAGAATGACAAGGAGTTGCTGTGTCAAACGTACTTTGAACAGAGGATGCGGCCGGTGGAACGTGTGCTAGGCACAGTGTCAGTGATCCCGGATTGGATAAAGGCCGTGATGAAGAGACAGGATCAGATGATTGCTGCCATTGCTGAAAAGGAACGTGAGTGGGAAGAGAGAGACCGGCAACGTCAGGAACAGAAAGAACGTGAGCGGTTAGCTCAGGAACGTGATCGGGAAGAAGCCAGGTTAACCCAGGAACGTGAAAGTTAAGAGAGAGAGACCGGCAACGACAAGGAACAGAAAGAACGTGAGCGGTTAGCTCAGGAACGTGATCGGGAAGAGGCCAGGTTAGCTCATGAACGTAATCGGGAAGAAGCCAGGTTAACCCAGGAACGTGAACGGGAAGAGAGAGACCGGCAACGACAAGAACAGTTCGTCACCGCATTATCGGAAAAACAAAGGGATAGTAATGAACAGATAGCGGGAAAGCTTGGTGACATTATGCAACAACTAAGTGCTCTTCCTGTTCAAATACAGCTTACAACTGAACGTATTGGGCAAGTCGAAGAAGCACAACAGGGTCGAGTGTCCAAGCAGACTGTCCTTGAGTTCGATGTAGGCGTGTTAAAGGATCAAGTGACCGAACTTTCGCAGAACATTTCTGGTCTGCGGACCCAGCTAAAGGACACTGTGACGGAGACCCACACGAACCTATTGATTGATTGATTGATTGAGTTAAAATTTATGGGTGCGTCGGCACTTGAGGCCATTTCGCAGCCTTCTGTGTATACGGGGAAATGTCCCCTTATCTAAAATTCTGACTGAGATTTAAAAAAGGGGTGTAGATTGCCCCTTAAGAAAAACTAAAAGTGCAAGGTTGTAAAAAGACCTGCACGAGACAAACACAACACATTAAAAAGTCAGAATAAACTAAAAACCTCCTTACAGACGGTGGAAGAGTCCAGCTCTTCGCAAAAAACTAAAAACATGTGATAAAATACTGCTGTCATCACCCAAGAGGGATGACAAACAGCCGGAAAGGTTAAAAGTCTGCCGGAGGTAAGCAAGATCGACACATTCAACGAGAATGTGTCGGATGCTTAAAATAACATTACAAGTACGACACAACGGAGGGTCCAGCCCTTGCAGTAGGTGACCATGCGTGAGACGGCTGTGTCCTATACGCAGGCGGGTAAGAATAACGTCTTCTCGCCGAGAGGGACGAGACGAGGAACGCCAAACACCTATGGTGGGCTTAACAGCGTAAAGCTTGTTCCCCGTTTCCACATCCCACTCGGTCTGCCAAGTGTCAAGAAGGCGAGAACGGAACACATTCTGCAGGTCGCTAGCTGGCAAAAGGTGGACGAGAACGTCGCCATCTGCATCAGCAGACTTGGCGGCAGCATCAGCTGCTTCGTTCCCCTGGATTCCCACGTGGCTAGGGACCCAACAGAAATGTACATCTGTGCTGGCAGATAAGGACACAAGCCGTCTGAATATGCGTTGCGCTACTGGATGCCGGGAATAACGCGAATCCAGAGACTGCAACACGCTGGTCGAATCACAGCACACAAGGACTTTCTTCAGACCATCGACGTCTGCAAAGTCCAGTGCCTTTAGAATGGCGTACAACTCTGCCGTATAGATGGAACAGGCAGGATGTAGCAAGTAACTGGAACTTTGAGAGTCTAGGACGAAGGCGCAACCAACTGATTCGAATGTCTTGGACCCATCCGTGTAAAACACATTAAAATTGGGGTGCTTCGCACGAAGTTCTAAAAACCGTTGCTGGTATACAACCATTGGTGTCTCTGACTTTGGAAGAGCAGTCAGAGAAAAATCGATAGAAGGTGCAGGAAACTCCCAGGTAGGGAGAGGCGAAATGAGTGGAGAGACGCCAGGAAGATCACTGTCAACACCAAGTGCTGACAGGATCTCGTCTGCACGAACACCAAATGGTCTAGTGACAGTAGGGTGAAGCCGATACCTTGCCAGCCTAACCTCGCCTGAGATGGTGTGGAATGAAGGATGTGAAGGCATCGATCGAAGATGGAGAAAGTACTTAACTACCAGCCGCTGTCTTCGCAGAGACAGCGACGGCTCAGATGCCTCTACATACAAACTGGCGACTGGACTGGTCCGAAAGGCACCAGTGCACACACGTATACCAGCATGGTGGACAGTGTCTAGGATGCGAAGTCTAGATGGGCGAGCAGAAGAATACACAACACATCCATAATCTAGCTTCGACCTGATGAGTGCACGGTATAGGCGAAGCAATACCGTATTATCAGCACCCCAAGAAGTATGAGATAAAACACGTAAAAGGTTGAGAACTCGAAAACAAGAGAACTTTAACTGGCGAAGGTGAGGTAGCCATGTTAATTTCTTATCGAAAATGAGGCCCAGGAAGCGGACCTCATTCACGAAGCACAGGGGAGACTTCCCCATGTTCAGGTCAGGTTCTAAATGACATGTACGCTGACGACAAAAGTGAACACACACGGATTTCTCGGATGAGAAGGTGAAACCTGTTTGGGAGGACCACTCAACCAAACGGGTTATCGTCAGTTGGAGTTGACGAGAAGCTGACGCGAGATTCCGTGAGCGACAAAAGATCGTGAGGTCGTCGACATAGAGGAGGCCATGCACAGGGGAAAGAATGTTTGCCAGAACACTGTTTACTGCTATGGCAAACAGAGTCACACTAAGTACGCTGCCCTGCGGGACACCGTTCTCTTGTTCGTGAAGATCCGAAAAGGAGTTCCCAACACGTACGCGGAAAAAGCAATCTGATAAAAAAAGTTTAATAAAGTACGCCATATGGCCACGCACGCCCCAAGAATGGAGCTGCTTTAGGATGCCAAAGCGCCACGTTGTGTCATATGCCTTTTGGAGGTCAAAGAAAACTGCAACTAAATGTTCCTTGTTGAGGAATGCATCCGGAATATGTGTTTCCAGCTGAACCAGATGGTCCAGTGTGGAACGGTTGGAGCGAAAACCACATTGAAAATTACTTATCAATGAGTTTTCCTCCAAAAACCAGGTGAGACGCTTGTTGATCATGCGTTCCATCAACTTGCACACACAGCTAGTTAAGGCAATAGGCCTATAACTCGAGGCTGCGGTGCGTTGTTTACCTGGTTTCAGGATGGGAACAATAATAGCTTCTTTCCAGGAAGTGGGGAAAGAGTCTACAAAACGACATTGCAGACCTTCGGCAGCGTCAGTAGTGTGTTTTGTACTACAACCAGGACAACAAATGATGAGCCCCCTCGGGCAGAATTGGCCACATTTAAAACAAGCTCAACATGCTCATATGAGTTTTTTGCTCAAGTGTAGCACCCCGTCTAATCCAAGATTTTTGTAAAAATGCCCTCGGGAATTTCCCGAAGCTACAGTATACAAATGATGAGCCCCCTCAGATTGATTTGCCTACACTTATAAAAGGCACTTCTGTGAGATTGTTGTCCATAAATTTGTTAAAAATATGCCTCTCTTGATATTTTTTTTGGATACACTTAATACTAAGCCAAGATGCTCATAAGAGCTACCCACGCACACCCACCCACACCCACACATTTACTTCCGGTCCACTTCCGGTTTGCCTACTTCCGGTCCACTTCCGGCCTACTTGTGGCCTATTTCTGGTTTATTTATATTGCATCATGTTTTGCAACAAATTATTACCCAATATTAGGCCACAAATTATTAGACATGTGTTGTTTTCTGATTGGTTGGTTATGACATGTGTTGATGTGTTATATTCTGATTGGCTTATTGTTTCAGATGTTTTCAATGCGGTCTGTGCTTAGGCTATATAAAGAGATTTTGCATTGCTTATCAGCCAGTATTGTGAGAGTGGCTGAGGAGTACAGATGTGTTGTTACAGTGCTTTTCATACTACAGGCCTGTTTGGTTTAATATATAATTCATATTAAATATATCTCTGGTATATTGAACAAAAAGGGCTTATATTTTGTATAAAAAATCTGATATTTGTTGCATCCAGCTTGTTTGTTGTAATCCACTCTTATTTAGAGTCAGGCTTATATCTGTCCCAGCCTGTTATACAAAAATCAATACATAACACTCAGCGCTAGGTCATTGCCTTTCTAGGACATGCATGTCTGTGCAGGCATTTGCGGAAGGTCAGTGTAGATCAATATTTATTCTCTTTTTCCACTTGTAGGCTATTAGCTTTACAACCTGTCATAATAAGCATAGAGTTAAGGTTTAAAACCCAAAAAAATTTAGAATAATAAACCGAGAATAAAAATTAATAATATTAACATATTAAATATACACAAAAAATATACAAAGCACACAGCTGAAAAATATATATATATATATATATATTAAGTACAAATTTTGAATTGAAACCCAGGAAATCTTATATAATAAAGCAACAACAAAAATGCCAAATCAAAAATATTGCAATCAGTGTAATAAGAATATATCCAGCCCCAATTGGGCCAGACACCAAAAGAATTGAAACCCAGGCAAATATAGAACTCCCACTAAAATATGTCCTAAATGCCACAAAATATTTAGCAAGGCTTATTTCAATAGACATGTGGGTTCTTGCTCTGCACAGTCATCAACATTGCCCCCACAACCATCTACATCTAGTCTGAAAAGGAAGCATGAAACACCTGTTAATGCTGGACCAGCAAAGCAGCCACGCTATGAACCCATCCATAGCAGTTTTGCTGGCCAATTAAGGGATTACCGGTTTGTATCAGAGCCAAGATGTGGTATTAAGAATTTTTTGAACAGTATAAATCCAGATGTGCAGGCAATTCTAAATGCACAAAATGGCTCTTATAAGCTGTCTCTCAAATTGTTTACACAATATAAGAAGCCAAATGGCATAAAATTTACACAGCCCCACATAACAGAAACTGTACCGGTATATTCAAATGCAAATTCAGACAAAATAATAAGCAGTTTGATAGATCAATTGAATATTAAACACACTGAATTTGCAGCAAAAGAGTCTGGATGGAGCCTATGCGGTTCTCCACACAAGTTATATGTTAATATTTCTGAATTCAGCCCATTACAAGGATCTACATATCTGCCATTACCTGCCAATATTAAAAACAAAACAGCCGTGGTTAACATAGAAAATACCGACCAGAAATGCTTTTTGTGGTGTATTTTAGCTGCTTTGTTTCCAGTTTTAAATCATCCTGAGAGAATAAGTTATTATAAACAATATGAACACAATTTTGATGATGCAATGAAGGGCTTAGAATATCCAATGTCTGTTCAGAATATTGATAAATTTGAAAAAAAAGCCAGGGATATTAATGGTAAACAATTATCTATTAATGTATTTACTTGTTCTACTGGCCGTGGCAATTGCTTGATAGCACCTCTCAGAATCAGTACATTTGATGATGATTCTGCTGTTCCGATTGATCTGCTCTTAATTGAAGGGGATGATACACGCCATTACACTCTGATACATAATCTTGAAGCTTTAGTCAGAACAACACTAGACAAAACTCATAGAATATTCAAGTTGTGCAGAAGATGTTTGTCTGTATTTGATGGTAGAAAAATGGTGAATGGTGTTTGTGAAAAGAATGCAGAAATTGCTAAAAACAAGTTAATTGAGCATCTGAAATACTGTGGCAACCATAAACCTGTTCATATGCTTATGCCTAATCCAAGTGAAAATGCCAAATTCAAAAAATTTGAAGCCTTGTTGGAACACCCAGCATATATAGTCTGTGATTTTGAATCAAACCTCAAACCCCTTGCATTCTGTAGCCCAGATCCTGATGAACCTTCAATTACACCATACCAGCTACATGAACTATCCAGTTTTTATTATGTGGTTGTACAGGATGGGGTTGTTAGTAAAGAATGGGAGCAGATGCCATCAAAGAATTTGCACATAGAATAGAAAATGAGTGCCATGACATAGCATATAATATTTTATTAAAATCAAAACCCATGTTGCCTTTAACAGAGAAACAGATTGAAGATTTCAACAATGCAGAAAAATGCCCGGTATGTGATTCTGAATTTTCAGATGCAAATATCAAGGTGAAACACCATTCTCATACAGATGGTAAATTCTTAATGGCCCTGTGTAATAGCTGCAATATTAAGATCCAGAGACCAAAATTTGTCCCTATATTTTCCCATGGTGCATCCAATTATGATTTTCATCATTTGATCAGGTACGAGGGGTTTGACAAGCAGAATTTAAATATTTTAGCTGAAAATAATGAGAAATATATTGCCATTAGCAAAATAATTAAAGTTAATGGTGTTTCTATTCACTTAAGATTTCTTGATTCATACAGAATTTTATCGGCTAGCCTGGCTACACTGGCCACTCAATTATCTGATGATCAAATCAAAATCACATGTGCTTTGTTTCCAAATCAGGACCTGAAATTATTTAGGCGGAAGGGTGTATATCCATATGATTATGTTACAGATTTTTCTAAATTTGATGAGTGTTGTCTGCCACCACAACAAGAGTTTTACAGCAAAATCAGAGGATCTGGAATCACTGATGAAGATTATCACCATGCCCAGTTGATGTGGAACAATTTAAAATGCCAGACATTTGGTGATTATCACAAGGCATATTTAAAACTTGATGTGACCCTCTTAGCTGATATATTGCAGGCATTCAGAAAATCTTCCATGCAAAATTAAAAGCTGGATCCAATGTATTTTTACAGTGCTCCGGGGGGTGTAAGGGGTGATCTTCCACGTAGTACACCCAAATGTCAACCTCACTTCCACGTTAGTGCACCCTGGACTCAAGACTAACGAGGCTCTGGCGACTGGCCCCATGGCCAGTATAATTGTGTTTGTATTGTCCTGTTCTTTTGTCCTTATGTGTGCTGAGTGCACCTTTACAGCCTCAGCTTTTAACAGAAGTCAGAACATTTTAAATTTTTTAGTTATGCAACGATAGAGTTGTTATTTGTAGAGGTAAGGGGCTGGCCCCCGTATACTGTGACGGGAGCAAAATAGCCTAAGTGCTGACGCTCCCAAAATTTTAAATTCAAATTCTAGTCAAATTCTACAGTGCTCCGGGCCTAGCATGGTCTGCAATGTTTTTAAACACTAAAATGCAATTGGATCTGATCCAGGATCAAGATATGTATCTGTTTATGGAACAATGTATAAGAGGAGGCATGGTGCAATGTTCTCAGAGATATGCCAGAGCAAATAACAAATATATTCCTGATTATGATCCAGCACTGCCATCAAATTATATACTGTATGTAGATGCAAACAGCCTCTATGGTTATGCTATGATGGATAAACTGCCATATGCAGGGCTTGAGTGGGTTGAAAATTTCAATATTGAAGATCTTAAAGATTTTGATGACAGTGACTATGGCCTGTTCTTAGAGGTTGATCTGACAATTCCTGATGATTTACACAACACATTTTCTGATCTGCCCCCAATTCCCGAGGTTAAGTGTTCACCTGGCTCTAAACAGAAGAAATTGATGATGACTCTAGAGCCGAAACAGGATTATGTCACATATTACAAAAACCTCCAGTTTCTGATGCATCATGGTGTTCAAGTAACCAAAATTGGCAAAGTTTTGAGGTTCAGGCACTCAAGATGGTTGAAGCCATATATTGATACAAACACAGAGCTTCGAACATCTGCAATGAGCCAATTTGATAAAACTTTGTTTAAATTGATGGTCAATTCAGTGTATGGCAAAACAATTGAAAATGTCAGAAAACATATTGATGTTAAAATAATTACTGACCCCAGCCGGAGCAAAAAATTGGTTGCAAAGCCCAATTTCAATTACAGAAGAATTTATGATGAGAATATGGCACTTTTCAACATGAAAAAAACAAAGATTAAGTTTGATAAGCCTATTTATGTAGGGGCTGTGATATTGGAATTGGCCAAATTACACATGTTAAAATTGTATTATGATGTGTTGAAACCTTTTTATGGTGATTGTGTAAAACTGATGTACATGGACACAGATAGTTTTGTTCTTGATATTCAAACAGAAGATGTTTATAAAGATATAGCACAGCCTGCATTGCTTGAATATTTTGATACCAGTGAACATTCAAAAATTAAACACCACAACAAAAAGGTGCCTGGCAAGTTAAAAGATGCGACACTTGGTGATGTTATTGTGGCATTTGCTGGGTTAAGGGCCAAGATGTACAGTTTTGAAACATGTAGTGGCGCTGTTGCCAAAAAGGCCAAGGGCATTGGCAGAGTTATTGTTGACAAAGAGCTTGAATTTGAGGATTACAAAAATTGCCTCAAATCATGTAGCACGATCAGAACATCAGAAAATAGAATTCAGAGTGTGGATCAGTTATTGACTAGCAATATTGTAAGAAATGTGGCTGATGCATCTGAATTAAATGATGTGAAATTGGCACTTGAATCTTTTCAAAATACTGTATCAAATCTCCCGACATCACAGGAACTTAAAAATATTAAGAGAGCAGTGAATCGCATATTGAAATCAGAAGATATCAAGAATATCCAGACAGAGATCAAACAACTTACTCAGACAGTGGCCACTCTACCAACTAATCAACATATTAATGAACTGCATGCCCTGTTTGAGGATATCAGAAGACAGGTCCATGATCTTACTGCTCAAAATTCAAAATTGGCAGTTATTGAAAATTTGCAACAAATTGTAGCTAATATCAAGCAACAGCTAGGGACCATGGAATCCAATCAAGCAAATGATCTGTCTGTTTTTGCCACCCAGCTTCAAGAGATTGTGCAACAATACAAGAAACTTATTGTGGACATAAAAATCAAGCCAGGCCATGATGTTGTTAGGACTATTAATGAGCACCTTGAATCTGTAACAAGCAGATTGCTTACAGCAGAAAAAGAAATAACAGGCATAATCGAGAATCCAAAACATACAGTAATTCTTGAATTGTACAGCATCCCCAACAAAGAATATGATTCACCATTTACACCAGGTGGCAAAATATATATGCTGTCCCCTGCACAATTTTATTACCAGTCTTTTGTTGGGGGCACACTGAGACCAATCAAGATCAAATATTGGCTACAACCACAGGCACACCACTACCCCACCTTATCAATAACAAATGCTGACAACAAACCAAAAATCACCAGTGTAGAGTTAGCGGATTTTACAGATCCCAATACATTAGAAACATCTTATGCTGAAGATGATGGCTCTCTGGAATTTCATATACAAATAGGAGACAAACTGTATTTAGAAAATCCTGTAGTATCAGCTGCTGAACACCCCATAGTTGCAATATTCTTGTTTTCATATTATGTCTAGACAAATTATTGTTGATGAATTACACAGACAAGCCAGACATAATTATAAGAGACTGCCAGTAGTCACAAAAGGCATAGATGATTTATGGCAGAGCGACTTGATTGAGATGGCAAGTGGACAGCTGAAAAACTTAGACAAAATCAACAAGGGCTACAAGTATCTACTCACTGTAATACACACATTTTCAAAATTTGCCTGGGCTGTGCCACTCAAATCCAAGACTGGAAAATGTGTTACAGAAGCCATCAGAACAATCATCAATCAGAGTGGAAGATCACCGCGCTATTTGCAAACAGATAATGGCAAAGAATTGTATAATTCTGTGTTCCAACAATTTATTAAAAGCCAGTCAATACAACATTATTCGAGTTACAGTGATCTCAAAGCCTCAATTGTAGAGAGATTCAACAAAAGCCTAAAAAATCTTATGTATAAACAATTTACACTTCAAGGTAATTATAAATGGATTAATATTCTTCCAGAACTTCTACATAAATATAACAACTCGGTCCATTCCACAATCAACATGAAACCCTCTGAAGTAACTTCATCTGATGAGCAAAACTTGATCAGGACTGTTTATTATCCTAGATACCAGCCAACAACAAGAAAGGCCAAATACAAGGTGGGTGATCAAGTAAGAATCAGCAAATATAAGCACTTATTCAAAAGAGGCTTTACAAGAAACTGGAGCACTGAATTATTTACAGTGGTTCAAATTAAACCTGGGACCCTTAACACATATATAATAAAAGACTACCGAGAAAAATTCTCAAAGGCAGATTCTATGAAGAAGAACTCAGCAAAACTAAACAGCCTGACACATATCTCATAGAAAAAATCATCCGCAGAAAAGGCAACAAGTTACTTGTCAAATGGCTAGGACTCCCAGAACACAGCTGGATCGATGCAGACAAAGTGATAATATGAGCACCTGGGATGTTATAAAAAGGCTGCCAGAACCTGAACAGCAGATTAAGAGAAATGGCAAGTTGCTGCCTGAAAATATTAGATGTCTTATTGTTGGGCCATCGGCTTGTGGTAAAACTACACTAATGATTGATAATTTTTTATTGGCACCCAACTGGTTAGACTGGAAAAACAGGCACTTGTATGTTTTCTCTAAGAGCTTGGAACAATTAAAATATCAGCAGTTGATGAAGCTATATGATGGATTGGACATTGCCACTTTTGAATCAGATGTTAAGCCACTTCATGAATGTCTCGATAATTCTGTTGTTGTGTTTGATGACATTATACTGGATAATCAAAACAAGGTTAGAAATTTCTTTACACAGGGCCGACACAAAAACATTGATTGCTTCTACCTGGCACAGACTTTTTCAAAAATTCCGAAGCAGCTGATCCGAGACAACAGCAATTTTATATGTGTGTTTCATCAAGATCATACCAACCTCAAACACATACATGATGAATATGTAGGTGGGGACTTGAGCTACAATGATTTTTCCAAGTTTTGCAGTAGGTGCTGGAACCAGGACAGTTATGGGTTTGTCACAATTGATATGACAAAAAAACCCAATAGTGGCAAATACAGAAATAAAATCAACAATTTTCTAGACATTGAAACATATATAAATAACCATGAAAAGGCCAATCATTGATGATCTTAAATTAAAAGATTATCTTGTAAAAAGATTTAAGGGATGGAAATCACAGAACCGAGGAATTTATGAACAACACAAACAAACAGAACAGCCTATTATTGATGCTATTAGTGAATTAGGTAAAAATATCAAAACTGTTACAGAGCTTGTACCTGTAGCTGCTAGGAACATATTAGATTATCCAATCACCCTACTTTCCAGTATTCATACACCTAGTCCTGTTGCTCCTCGAAGAATTGAAGCTACTCTGGATCCTATTGAATTGGGTCTTCGTGCTCAAAAATATTTAAGCACACCTAAAGACAACAAAGATGAGGTCTTTGGCTTATATGCCGACACAGAGCGTGATGGTAGCATCATACATAGAATTGGCAATTTCAGAGTAACATTTATGGGAGATGATATAATTGTATATTCAGAATCTCATCTTGGACAAAGAGGTGGTTTTGTTAAATATCCCGGCACACCTGGGTTGTGGGAACTGATGACTAGGAAAAGGCCTGGCAACTATACAGATCAAGATTATGAGCACTACAAAGAAATATTAATAAAATCAGATTCTCTATACCAGAATAATGATCCCACACAAAAAAGAGTCAAGTCTAGCAGTGGAGCAAAATACAACAACTTAATCAAGCCCATATGGTCACAAATTAAGACTGGCAGTGGAATCAAACAATACAACACCCTGCCTAAAGAATTTGTGTGGGTTGATGATGTCAGGAAACTTGTAGATAGGTTATTGGTAATAGCTGGGGAGGAAAATGCTGGCAACCACAATTTTTACAATGAAAAGGTTGGAATTATGGACATGATAAGCACAAAATTGTTTAATTTTATAGTGAATGACACTAAGGGGATTGGATATCTTATAAAAATTATTAATACGCTACCCCCCAAATTTTGGAATATCTCAGAGGGTCGAGGGCTGGTTAATGACATCATAAAAAAGCTGCCATTTGAACTACACATTCCAGGCTATCAGTATTGTGGTCCAGGCACAAAATTGGACCATAGATTAAACAGAGGTGATCATGGTGTTAATCCCCTAGATGCTGCTTGTAGAGACCATGACATAGCATACAACACACATTCTGATCTTGACAAGAGACATGTTGCAGACAAGAAATTAGAAGAGGCTGCATTTGGTAGATTTGTAAGCAAAGATGCTTCTTTAAGTGAGAGAATAGCAGCATTGGGAACCACCATAGCTATGAACACCAAACAAAAACTGGGGTGGGGGTTGTGAATATGTATATAATAAACCTAGGATGAAGGCCAAGGGTGTTATGTATCAGATACCTTATGCAGGTCTTAAATCTCTTAAAACTATTGATAGTCTTTTAACCAAAAAGCAGCGCAAGAAAAAAATTCTTGTATTGCCAAGGGCCATGGTATGAAATTATTACTTAGTACCCCACAATTAAAAAAATTACAGCAATCTAGAAAAAAATCACATGTAGGGGGTTTCATATTTACTATCCCGGCCATCTTAGCAGCACTTGGGGCTGTTGGGAGCTTGGCTGGGGGATCAGCTGCCATAGCAAAAACAGTAATAGATGCCAAGAAGAATAAGGCAGAATTAGATGAATTGAAGCGCCATAATCTGGCCATGGAGAAACAAGGCAAAGGTGTTAAGAGAGCCATGAATAAGTTTAAAAAAAACAAGAGCCGCTTACAAACCAAGATATTGAAGCTTTAATCAAGCCACTGGGCATCAAAAATTTTAGAGGTGTGTACATGTCTGATTCTTTACCAGAGCAACCACTCAACAAAGAGTGTGGCATAGTTAATTTGGATAAGTACAAAAATCAGGGCACACACTGGATCTGTTATCTTAAATATTTAAACAATAATGCATTTGTGTTTGATTCATTTGGAGGTGTTCCACCTGAAAATTTAGTACAATATCTAAAATCAGCTAATCTTTATTACAATTGTTAATTGTAACATTTGTGTTTATCTGTTCTTAGATATATGTCTCGAATAAATAAACCATCAATTGAAAATTTTCAAAAGGCCCTGTGGTATTTAAAACATCATGGGGGTATTCCATCTCACCAGCCAAAATTCAATATTGAAACTCAAATTGCATGATGATATAGTGTATCCCAAAACAATAGCTCTCAGAGCATTTTATGGCATGTACTTGATCCCTAATATTACACACCACAACAACAAAATTGCAGTAGGGGATCAAAAAATTGTCATCACTCCAGGGCAATATAATCTATCCACTCTAAATGCTCAATTACCCAGAGGTATAGTATTAACTCAAAATTCTGTCACTCACAGAGTAGAGATTGTATCTGCTACAGAAACAGTGGATCTGGGTACTATAGGAGAGCTGTTAGGCTTTGAGAACAACACAAAACTTGAACAGGCCATCAAACACACTGCTATTAATATACCTAAATTCTTAGCCATAGAGACTCTGAATATTCACTGTAATGTGGCGGAGGGTATGATCACCAAATCAAATGGCATAGGCACTCACAAACAAACTGGCATCATTGCAACATTCAAACCTAATTCTGAATTTATGGAGCCAATCATCTACACTCCATCCCCAATATTATATTTTCCTGTGTGCCATAATAGAATAGATAACATTGAATTGATGGTCACTAATGAAAAAGAAGAATTAGTTGATTTTGCTGGAGCCACAACAACTGCAATCATAGAGATTAATATTTAAATAAAAATACATACAAAAAAAATGGAAAATATTGAGAGTTATGAGCTACAATCATTCCTCCCAAACAGGAGGACATTTGCAAATTTAAATCAACCCAACACAGAAATTAAGGTTGATCTTGATGTAGGGGATGGCTTTATACACCCCCACAGAGCAGATCTATACATCAAATTTGATGTTGTAAAGCTCGATGGAACAGATTATCCGGCAAATTCAAATATAAGATTGGTAGATAATTTTGTGCCGCATCTGTTCTCTGAAATTGAGATCAGAAAGCATGGTGTTGTTATAAACAGAGTGGATTATCCCGGCATTACCTCCACAGCTTTGGCCACACTAAAATTATCCAAAACCGAGGCTTCTTACTACAAAATAGGTGGATTTGAGGCTGGTGATAAAATTTTATCCAAGAGCCACACAGTGCTGTTTCCAATGCGCCTGTTGCCAGGATTCTTCTCAGATTACAAAGATATTATGTGGAAGGGTGGTTTAAGAATCACATTTAGAAGAGCTGCCAATGATAATAATGCTTTGATGAGGTACAGTACATTAAACTCTACAGGGGAAGCTCTGCCCAATACCCTACCTGATGAAGGCAAATGCATTATTCAGACTATGGAGCTAAGAATCCCGGTTGTTGAATATGAAGCCAGTTATGCTCTTAAATACAAAGCAGATATAATAAAAAATCCACAGGTTCCTTTACAATTTTATACATATCAATGTGTACAGAAGCCTGCCGCTGGTACTTATTATGAGTTTGATGCTACAAATTCATTCTCCAGTATACAATATGACATGCCGGATTTTGTGGTGGTACTGTTTCAGACTGGAAGACACAACAATCAGGAAAAAAATTCAAGTAAATTTGATAGCTGCAACATCAAGAACATATATCTTAAAAATGGCAGAAATGAGGTATTCCCCAGAGAAAATTATAATTTAGACATGTCCAAGGATGATTTCCTTAAATTATATGAAGCATTTACACCATACAAAAGGGTCACTACTGGCAATACTGACATGTATTACACACCAGATGAATTCAAAGCACAGAGACCCATGTTTGTCATCAACACTTCAAAAAGGAAACAAGTTGTGATAAATGACAGGACAAACATTAAAATTATCTGTGAATTCCACGATACACTCCCTGATGACACTATATGTAGTGTTATTCTCATAGGTGAAAAATCATATGTTTATGATATAAGAAATGAGAGGGTCACAGAGCAATTCTAGAAGAATTACATTGTTTTAGTACTAGATATACAAGTTGAGGCTGGTGCCCAATTGAACTTAAACCAGAAGTAAATATGGGTGGGTGTGGGTTTTATGAGGATTTTGGCTTAATTTCAAGTATATCCAAAACAATATCAAGAGGGGCATATTATTAACAAATTTATGGACAACAATCTCACAGAAGTGCCTTTTATAAGTGTAGGCAAATCAATCTGAGGGGGCTCATCATTTGTACACTGTAGCTTCGGGAAATTCCCGAGGGCATTTTTACAAAAATCTTGGATTAGACGGGGTGCTACACTTGAGCAAAAAACTCATATGAGCATGTTGAGCTTGTTTTAAGTGTGGCCAATTCTGCCCGAGGGGGGCTCATCATTTGTTGTCCTGGTTGTAGTACAAAACACACTACTAGCGTGTGACAAATTTAGTTGTTCGAGAGGAAACTGTTACCTCTCCCGTAGGCGAAAACATGGGCCACAACATTATCTCGTCACCCCGTCGCATTGCAGGAATGTACGTACAACAGCAGTCCTTACACATTGAGAGAGATCATCGACCTTCTGTGCGCGAGTCCGTACCTGCTCGAGAAGCAGTTCGTGTTGGACAGTACGACGTTGCCGAACGACGAGTAAGTGATGAAGTGTCCGATTCGGATAGTGCCCCTTTAAGAGAGACAAAAATCAGTTACCACAATTTGATGTAAACATTGAAGCGTACTCAGCGGAAAAATATCTGACAGACCTAAACCGTAGCCTTCGCCTAATGAATGTACCTTATGAGTGTCGAGTAGGTTTGCTGTCTCGAATCTTTGTGGGAACGGCTGAACATTGGCTTTCCGCGAACCGTGACCAGTTCCGAAACTATGAGGACTTTTGTGAACAGTTCCGGGCACAGTTTGCTTGCCCGGAAGCTAAACAACGACAACTTGCTGCTTTGCGACGGCGTCGTTATTCTAGGCAAACTAATTCGTCCATGGAAAGTTACGCCTGGAGTACCTACGCTGCTTTCAAGAACCTGTCTGACAGTTTACGAGAAAATGAAGTGGTGACTTTGATAATCGAACAGCTCCCTTTTCGAGTGCGACATCTGTGCCTTGCCAACGCTCCTAGGAACATTCGTGACCTGACAACATTTCTTAAAAGTTACGAAGTGTGCGAAGAACCGATGGGTTGGCAAACGTATGACAACACGGCTGGCGTACGACGACAGGAAGACTAACTTACGTCGTACACAAAATAACAGAGCTCCACAAGTAAGGATGGTAAGACAAAATAACCGTCCTAACAATCAAAACCAAAATTCATTTCATTCGTACAATACTTCTCGACGGCAGAATCAACAGAACCGGACGTCTCAAACAGATGAGCGGTCAGAAAGAACGAGGCAATGGACACCACCTGCTCGTCGACGACAGCGATACAGGCCGAGCTACCAACGGTCAAGATCGGACTCTCCCCGTCTTAACTCGATGGTGTACGCTGAAAGAAACACTGATGAGCCGCCGTTAAGTCACGAACAGCAACAGGCCATAAATGACACTCGAAACTACTACTGGAACATGAATCAAGCAGGTGGGAATTCTGCGGAAAACTCTCACCTTGCTTAATTGATCAGCTCCGTGTTGGGCAAGGGCATCTTGAGGAGCTATCCCACGTTACTGATCCAAGATCTTTTGGAGTGACCACGACGATTGATTTAACTGAAACTGAAAAGGCTGTGATCCGAGGTGCCGTATTTAAAATTCAAAATTTATCTTCAAATAGCACCACTCGGATCGTGAATAGTAACATCGCTGGACTTCCGGTATCTTGTGTCATGGACACAGGAAGCGAGGTATCATTGTTGAATTATGAAATTTGGGAACGTTTAGTGCAGAAATTCAGTGGTATGACACTTACAAAAGAACCACAAGATAGGCTGACAGACTTTACAGGAAAACAGCACGTACGTGTGTGTAGAAAACGAAAACTTACAATATCATTTGATGGACAGGAAGTTCAAGTAGACATTTTTGTGATTAAAAACATTCCGGCAGATATGTTTTTAGGAGTTCCGTTTCTGCGTGACTACAAGGCTAATGTGGACTTTCAAACCAATCAGCTGATACTTCGCCTCGATGATGAATCATGCTTGTCTGAGAATATAGTTTTTAACGTGGGTGCAAATGAGCACGTTCAGTATGACAAGTGGATGGATAGTGAGGTGGATTTGAAGTGCAAGGTCGATGAAAGTATTACTTTGAGTTTTTCAGAACGAAAGGAACTGTTAGATTTAATTTTAAAATATCAACCAACGTTTTCTGACAGACCAGGAACGGTCAAAGGACTGGAATGTGTAATAAATTTAATAGATCAAATTCCTGTATTTCGGAAGCCTTATCCGATTCCCATCTCTAAACGTGCTGCACTCAACAAAGAATTAAAACAATGGAAGCAGTGGGGAGTTATTCAAGAAACTATCTCACCATATTTAAATCCTGTACATGTAGTAGACAAGCCTGACGGATCAGTTGGACCAGTATTACATTTAAGGTTTTTGAACTCTAAGATCATTGTGCCTCAAAATCACGTACCTCCGATTGATGAAGCAATCCGTCAATTTAATGGTTCTAAATATTTCACTAGTGCAGATCTTGCCTGTGGATACGTACAGGTAAACATTAAGCCAGAGTGTCGAAAATATACAGCTTTTTCTGATCGTGGACGCTTATTCGAATTTCTGAGCATGCCCTATGGACTTGCAAACGCCCCAAGTGTCTGTGTATATTATGCATCAAATCTTTGGACCAGAAACTTCTGACTTTCTAACAGTGTACCTCGACGATATTCTGATCCATAGCCCTGATTTCAAAACGCATCTATCTCATTTGGAGTTTGTGTTAAATCGTTTAACAGAAGTTGGGATGACAAGTAAACTGAAGAAGTGCGAATTTGCAAAGAGTGAGGTGTGTTAACTCGGACATATAGTATCTGGTGACGGAGTAAGGCCCGATCCGAAAAAGAATGATGCAATTATAAAGTTTCCTGTGCCTAAGTGTCGGAAGGACTTGCGAAAGTTTCTAGGACTTGCCAACTGGCGTCGTAAGTTTATTTCTGGATTTGCTATTAAAGCGGAACCCTTATATTCTCTGCTCTCGAAAACCGTGAAGTGGAAGTGGTTAGAGGAACATCAGCTGAGCTTCGAACAGCTAAAATATGACTTAGTGAATCCGGCTGCTTTAGCGCAACCCGACTTTAACGTTGACTTTTGTCTTCAGTGCGACGCCTGCACGAAAGGACTGGGATGTATGCTATTTCAAAAATGTGGCGATGACACTCGTGTGATTCATTACGCTAGCAGGAAACTAAGAAACAGTGAACGCCACTATTCAATTCATGAACTGGAGTGTCTTGCGATTGTGTACGGTGTCGATAAATTCTCTATTTATCTCAAGGGACGACCTTTTACCATCTACACTGACCACCGCGGGCTTGTCTGGTTAAGAAATTCACAGGACTTGAACAGCCGTCTGACCAGATGGTCATTAAAGATACAAGCGTACCAGTTCCAGATCGTGTACGTCACGGGCAAATCTAATCACATTGCAGACACCCTGAGTCGTTATGCTATCGATGAAGAAAATACTGTCACATCACCCGAATCCACTACTTTTTATATTAATTATATCTGGCATTTCCAGATTTTGGAGAAATGGAAACTTGGGCTAACGCTCAAAATCTGGATACGTTCTGCTCCCAAATCATGACAGTTTTGCAGAAAACCTCCGAGAATCTAAGTCCCGGAGAAACGAAAGTGCAAGATTTATATAAAATGCATGGTGGCTTATTATTTAGAAAGATTTCAGGGGAAGAAGTACAATGGAAACTTTGTGTACCAGTTAGTTTCAAAACTAAAATCCTGGAACAAAATCATGACCACAAAGGACATTTTGGGATCAGTAAAACGTATAGACAGATTAAATACAGATATTACTGGCCTAAGTCGAAATCCGACACTGTAAAATATGTCACAGATTGTGTCACGTGTGCGCGTACTAAAGTAGATAAATTGAAGTTATTCAAGGAAGAATTACATATCGCACCGAAGGCCCCTCATGAGTTATTGTCCATAGACATAATTGGAAATTTACCAGTTTCACATAGGCACAAAATTTGTAAGTGCGTACCCTATGAAAAGAGTCACCACGCAAGAAATTACAGGAATCTTGACTAAGCAATATTTAGCACACTATCCTGTGGTGAAGGCAATAACATCGGTTAGGGAAACTCAATTTACATCATCTATGTCCCCCTCCATGTAGGACTGCCTTGACGGGGCGAGGGGGCTTAGTAGGGAGGCCAATTTTATCTAATCATTTCACCCATTCTTCACATCCATATTTCACATTTTCACCATTCCATCACGTCATTCATCTCCATATCTTTGACCTCCCTCTAAGAAACTAAGGTATGGAGGTCATTTTCATCTCATCATTTCACTCATTCTTCACATCCATATCTCAGGTTTTCACCATTCCATCACGTCATTCATCTCCATATCTTTGACCTCCCTATAAGTAAGGGTCCTGCTAGAGGAGACAACCTCGATAAAAAAACCCTATCCCAAGGTGTGAGTTGCACGTGCCGATGGGACAGTGTTGGCTGCAGGGGTAGGTGCAGTCGCGAACGTGGCCTCGGCGATTTCGGTTTGCTCCTCGAGTAGCCTCCATTTTTGGGGGTAGGCTTTCCTCGGCATAGAGGGCATGTCGAGGCGACAATTTATGGACCCTCCTATATAAAATTCTTTTGTATATGGGTACAAAAACAACTCAAACGGTGGGAAACCCCCAAAACGAGCGCGGCCTTCGAGCCCACTTCAATTAGTGGAAAAGACAAGTAACGTGCCACGTTATCTTGTGATTAGTATAGTGCAGAAGACCGACAGTAACGATGAATCTGCAACAACCAAGAAACATGGAGCTGCTACATTAAAGGACTTGTCACCATTTCTGATCAAGAAACAGCTAGACTACGCCGCTGGCTCAGATGTTCCAGAAATAAAAAAGCTGCGAAACGGGAGTCTACTGATCCAGACCAGTACAGATCGCCAGACCAACAACCTTTTAAAGCTAAGATCTTTGGGCGACTTCCCTGTTAATGTTGAACCTCACCGTCAACTTAACAGTAGTAGAGGTGTGATTCGCTACTGGGATCTGCTAAATGCTGAGGAGGAAGAGATTCTTGAAGCACTCTCAGACCAACATGTGACCGCAGTGCTGCGAATAAAGACTCGTAAGTCCGGAGAACTAGTACCAACTGCTTCACTCATAGTGACGTTTCAAACGACCTCTCTCCCAGACAGGGTACGGGCCGGATATTTGAGACTCAAAGTCCGTCCGTACATTCCTAACCCGATGCGGTGTTTCAAATTCCAGCACTTTGGACACACTCAGCCTTCCTGCAAGGCCACTACCGCCCTTTGTGGTAAGTGTAGTCTGCATGATCATGGGACCGAACCTTGTTCTTCAGGTCCCAAATGCATTAACTGCCAAGGCGAGCACCCAGTCTAGCATCGTGACTGCCCCTCTTTCCAACAAGAGAAGAAAATAAGAGAGTTGGTCGTCACAGAGAAAATCTCTGCGGGTGAAGCCAAACAACGTCTCCGCGAAAGTATACGCACCAATTTACCTGTGCCATTCGCTACAGTTGCTGCAGCTGCTCTTACCCGTCGCAGTGTAGGTGTACAAACCAGCGACGTGTCAACCCAAACGACAACGCTTCCCGTAGTAGCTCGCCCTGCTTCGAGGAAACCAGCAACCACTCCTCGCTCCACTGAAAAGAAGTTCAAGCAGGTACACACAAAAGAATATTTTCTGAAGTCCAGTAGTTCTCCAGTCAGGGCGGCATCGACCACCCTGAGAATTAAAGCGCAGCTGAAAGCTGCCAGACGGGCGCTAAAAGCACCCGCCCCTACTCCCCCTTCTTCATCCCCTTCGCCCTCTGTGTCCTTACCCGAGGACATGATACAGGACGAAGCCGCGGATGAAGAATTTATCAAGGTGACAGGGCCTAGAAATAAAGTACGCCTTAAGAGGTAACAACCATACCTCCAGCTATGGCTTATTGTCTCCAATGGAACCTTAACGGTTTCCGTACACATCTCGAGGAACTGCAAATTCTAATATCTGAATTTGACCCTGCCATCATATGTCTCCAAGAGACACATTTTCGTCCAAATGAATCAGTGATTCTAAACGGATACACGCTTTACCGCACCGACAAGCTTCCTGAGGGTCGTCGTGCACACGGTGGTGTTGCAATAGGTGTTCGAGATAACATCCACTCAACACCAATCTTTCTCACCACCCCCCTCCAAGCTGTCGCCGTGCGGGTACATCTACCACAGCCAATATCCGTTTGCAGTGTCTACATCACAAGGGAGGAGCGATTCTCTCTTGAGGACCTGCTTTCTATATTCGAGCAACTTCCGTCTCCTGTAGTTCTTTTGGGCGATTTTAATTCATACCATCGTTTGTGGGGCTCCGTTCGTACAGAGCCCCGGGGTCAAATTATAGATCAATTCCGTGAGGCATCAGGTTTAACCTTGCTGAATGATGGGACTCCCACATATTTCAGTCCTTCCTCAGGCACACACTCTGCGTTGGACTTGTCTTTCTGCAGTCCCAGCCTTGCTCCTACCACATGGAGCGTTCACCCTGATCTCTGTGGGAGTGATCACTTCCCACTGCTTCTAACTTTCGAACATCTTCAGCCCTCACGTGAACAACACCCTCACTGGCATCTCAGTCGGGCCGACTGGGGTGCCTTCGAGCGTGCAGTGGACCTTGAAGTCGATCTAGCGTTTGCCAGCCATCGACGCCTTAGACACCTTTGTGTCAAGAGTGCATGATGCTGCACGCACCTCCATTCCACAACCCAGTGGACCTGCGAGGCGACGCCCAGTCCCCTGGTGGACTGCGGAGATCAGTGCAGCCATCAAGGACCGCAATCATGCCCTAGATCGATTCAATAGGAACCACACTGCCGCAAACCTCGAGCAGTTCCGCATTAAGCGTGCCCGTGCCCGTCGGCTTATTCGAGCCAGTAAGAAGGCGTGCTGGGTCCAATACGTGTCTTCTCTGACGAAGCAGGCTTCGTCGAAAGCCGTTTGGACCAAAGTACGTCGCATCCAGGGGGGGTGCATCTACTCCTCTGAGCGCTCTGGAGCACGATGGGACGTTGTACACTGATTCCGGAGACATAGCTAATATCTTGGCCACGCAGTTCTCTGATGCGTCTAGCTCTGAAAATTATGAACCACGTTTCCGCCGTGAGAAGGACCGTCATTAACGACGCCCTCTAATTTTTCGAAGTCATAACACCGAGCCATACAACTCTCCATTCACTGAACGGGAGTTCGATCAGGCGCTTCGAGATTCTAAGAATACAGCTCCTGGAGTGGACAAGATCCACTATGAGATGCTTCGTCATCTGCCCATTGGAGCCAAATATTTCCTTTTGGCGGTATTCAACAGGCTTTGGTTGGAGGACTCTTTCCCCACTTCCTGGAAAGAAGCTATTATTGTTCCCATCCTGAAACCAAGTAAACAACGCACCGCAGCCTCGAGTTATAGGCCTTTTGCCTTAACTAGCTGAGTGTGCAAGTTGATGGAACGCATGATCAACAAGCGTCTCACCTGGTTTTTGGAGGAAAACTCATTGATAAGTAATTTTCAATGTGGTTTTCGCTCCAACCGTTCCACACTGGACCATCTGGTTCAGCTGGAAACACATATTCAGGATGCATTCCTCAACAAGGAACATTTAGTTGCAGTTTTCTTTGACCTCCAAAAGTCATATGACACAACGTGGCGCTTTGGCATCCTAAAGCAGCTCCATTCTTGGGGCGTGCGTGGCCATATGGCGTACTTTATTGAAAATTTTTTATCAGATCGCTTTTTTCGCGTACGTGTTGGGAACTCCTTTTCGGATCTTCACGAACAAGAGAACGGTGTCCCGCAGGGCAGCGTACTTAGTGTGACTCTGTTTGCCATAGCAGTAAACAGTGTTCTGGCAAACATTCTTTCCCCAGTACATGGCCTCCTCTATGTCGACGACCTCACGATCTTTGAACATGGGGAAGTCTCCCCTGTGCTTCGTGAATGAGGTCAGCTTCCTGGGCCTCATTTTCGATAAGAAATTAACATGGCTACCTCACCTTCGCCAGTTAAAGTTCTCTTGTCTTCGAGTTCTCAACCTTTTACGCGTTTTATCTCTTACTTCTTGGGGTGCTGATAGGACGGTATTGCTTCGCCTATACCGTGCACTCATCAGGTCGAAACTAGATTATGGATGTGTTGTGTATTCTTCTGCTCGCCCATCTAGACTTCGCATCCTGGACACTGTCCACTATGCTGGTATACGTGTGTGCACTGGTGCCTTTCGGACCAGTCCAGTCGCCAGTTTGTATGTAGAGACATCTGAGCCGTCGCTGTCTCTGCGAAGACAGCGGCTGGTAGTTAACTACTTCCTCCATCTTCGCTCGATGCCTTCACATCCTTCATTCCACACCATCTCAGACGAGGTTAGGCTGGCAAGGTATCGGCTTCACCCTAGTGTCACTAGACCATTTGGTATCCAACAAGGTACAAATGTTGCTAACATTCACATTTGTGTACAAGAAATAATACTTCATTCATCTTCATGTGAATGGAATCAATGAAAACAACAATTAAAGAACATTACAAGTCTTGCTCAAAGTGGGCACCTCCGTTACGAATGCAGGCACGCAGGTTTGTACGGATATTTGGTCTCTTAACTCGTGATGTGATGGTGTCCTTGATGTGTTTACCAGCTGTTAAGATCCTCTCTCTGAGCTCTTCTTGCGAGTTTACAGGTGTCTTGTAAACTATGTCTTTCATGTGGATCCAAATGTAAAAGTCGCAAGGCGCTAAATCGATCGGGGGATGTTCTTTAATTGTTTTTTTCATTGATTCCATTCACATGAAGATGAATGAAGTATTATTTCTTGTACACAAATGTGAATGTTAGCAACATTTGTACCTTGTTGGATAGCAGATAACACAAGGAAGTAATTAAAGTAATTTGTACGCTTCGTGTCATACCATTTTTGTTATTAATACGTTCCCAAGTAAACTAAGAGTGCATTTTTTTATCATCACTTGTAAGTTTAGACCCACCCGGTACTTACATGTGATTGTTATTTGGAAATACTTTTTTTCAACGAACCACTTATTTGTTAGCTATCAGAAAATGCTGAAATAACTTCCATATAATGAGCAGTTTTTTCTCAATTCATCTTTTTATGTGGAAAATTGTAATTTTTTAAAGAAACAAAAGAAATTCGATTATCTCGAAAAGTACTAATTTTCGGACGGGGTATCATATGGTCAAATTTATTGCAAATTGTCTATACTTTAACCCCTTTCAGGAAATACATCTAATTACCAGTCACCCTGTATATATATATATATATATATATATATATATATCTATATATATTTTTCTTCGATTTTCTCATTAAAGATTTTTTTATTTGGAAGAGGAGGATGTTGTAATGACCCCGAGTTTGCCATTACTTCGTGGTTTTATATTATTATTATTAGCACTATACAGTTAATAATTCATATATATATATATATATATATATATATATATATGCATACATATATATTAATGCCTTCAGCCAATTTTCTAATATGGCCGCCTTTATAATCAAAATTATACACATATCTACAAGTATGAATAGCGGCAAATATAAGTAATTTACATAGTTTCAACATTAATCGTTTCATTTGCTTTTAAATATTCTAAATATTGTTGTAAGTTTCATTTTAATCAAGTTAGTGAAGCCTAAGTTAATAATTTCCGAGTTAAATTCCTTATATCTATTTGTTGTTTCATGTTTCTGGCAAACGCTGTTCGTTTCTCTTATATTTTGAAAGCCACTGTTGATTTATTTAAACTCTTGTGGTGTGAGAAGATCACGCGCTTTTCATTGCATTGTTGCCACCACATACCTAAATTCACTGTGCCAGATTACTGTACATTTCTAAAATATTACTCTTTGCTTTTATCAAACTTCCTAGTATTAAAAGGTTATTGTGTCTGGTAACACTGTGTAACTGAGGAGGTGTTTTCGCCTTCCAGAAAAACGGTGAATAGTTGCGCGGAGAGATTTGAAGTAGCAAGAGGTGCTTCGCGTTACGGGAAAGATAGGCTTACGCATCTCGTGCTGTACCGTTTGAAAGTATTTGAATTGTAATTTTAGTCTTACATGATATACGTGCGTGTCTATAATAAACGTAAAGTTGAACATATTCCGGTTTTTCTTTATTTCGAAAGTGTATTTCGTACTTGTGGATACCTGCATCAGGAGGATCATATCTCTCTCTAAACGGATGAACTATTAAAAAAAAAAAAAAAAAAATCAGGAGGACAACCTCGTGGGTTGTCATTGGACTTCACCTGTGGATCCAAGGGGAAGCAACGCAGTAACTTAGCCCGAACCCTGGGATTATCCAGCATGCTCTGCTGAGCTTATAAGGTAAATGTACTTGTGAAGTGCACGGCTACGCGGGACGTAGCAAGCTGGACTCTTCCATCGTCTGTAGTTTGTTTCTTCTGACTTTTTAATGTGTCGTGTTTGTCTCGTGCAGGTCTCTTTATAACCTTGCACTTTTAGTTTTTCCCAAGAGGAAAATTAAATTAAAATTAAATTTTAAGTCAGAATGTTAGATAAGGGGATATTTCCCCGTATACATAGAAGGGTGCGAAATGGCCTTAATGCCGACGCACCCAGAAATTTTAATTCAATCAATCAACCAATAGGTCCTTTGCAGGACCAAAATGTGGGAGCATAGAACCCGTCTACAATTGATCAACGCAAATGAAAACTCCAAACGATAGTGGCAGGAGTAAAAGAATACAGAGATACTACCAACACGTCAATAGTTCACACGTCACAGAAGAAATAGAAGCCAGGCCTAATAAAGGCGACACTTCACGAAACAAAAAGTCCAATAAGGAGTCAGTCAGTCAGGGCATTCAGCCAGGTGATTTCCGGAAGGCTTCCGAGCTTTCGACAGCTATCGTCACTCGCATCTTCAGGGAATGAAGTGCAGAGATTTTTTTTATTATTATTATTATTACTAGCACGGCCCCCAAAGTTCTCCGCCGTATTAAGTGAGGCCCACAGGGCCTCCTCCATGGCGCAGTGGTAGCGTCATTGCCTTGTAATCAAGGGGTCCCGGGTTCGATACCCGGTGGAGGCACAAGTGGTTCGGATCCCACTTTAAACTGTAGGTCCAGTCCCGATTAGCCTTACTGTGCATAAAGTGGACTTAAAACACCAACTCAAACTAAGTGAGGCCCAGCCAGATCTACGGCGCTGCGATATAGTGGCAGCCACTCTTGAACCCGACCACCCGTGAGGCGGATACAGTAGAGCTCTAGAGCGCCCTTCTCGTATGTGGCATGCTTCATGCGGTTAGAGTGTAAACTACATGGAAAGCACATGTAGTGCGTGTTGCAACTCCGACTTCTGCCTTTCGGCACTTTTCGGGTAGTATGAATGAGAAGAGGGAAAAGGAAGGAAGTTGCAGAAAATGCGAAGAAAAAGATGTTTGTTAACATATGAAGGAAAAAACACCTGCCTGAGGGGCAGTAAAAAACCAACCAATCAATTTTATAAATTAAGATTTGATGTGTGTAATTTAATTTTTTGGGACTGGGTGTGGGTTGTTACGGGACTGCAAGTGTAAGATGATTTATAAATTTGGGTGGTTTTTGGGAGCTATGAAGAGAATTTACTAGATATTTGGTACTAACTAGGGGATTGTTAGTGGTGTATGGATGCAATAAGTTACGTATTATTTTTAAAGTGATTCTAAGATTAGTTATTTAAGGTATATAGTTTACCCAAAGTTTAGTATGAGTAGCGTTTTCTGTTCATCTGATGGGATTGCAACCATAGGTGTCATCCTGGTACATACTATATTCTTACATACAAAATAGATATATCATATTAGTCAGATTTTTTTTAACAATTATACATCTACATCTATAGCTGCCCCTTTTTTTGCGCCGGGGGGGGGGGGTTGCCCCCAGCCCGGCGAAGTTATAAAGAAACTTATCTATACTAAACACATATCAACTCACTTACTCTTAGATACCAGGCCTGGGGGGATGGGGGGCACAAGCATAGGGATTTGTTTGGTGTCGCCTTTTTTTTATTATTTATTCTTGCAATACCGTTCTTTCTGGATGTTCGCTAGACCATTTCGTTCTTTCCTGAGTCCCCCACTGCCCGTTTGGGTTGTTTTGGGAAAGTATGGTTCTGTGGGTTTTTCAGTTAATATTTTAATTCAGCGTGCGGTGTGTGTATGTTGTATGTGACCGAGTTGTTTTGAATTTTTGAATTTTGAATTTAAAATTTTGGGAGCGTCAGCACTTAGGCTATTTTGCTCCCGTCACATTATACGGAGGCCAGCCCCTTATCAATACAAATAACAACTCTAGCGTTGCATAACTAAAAATGTTAAAATGTTCTGACTTCTGTTAAAAGCTGAGGCCGTAAACGGGCACTCAGCACACACAAGGACAACAAACAGGACAACACATACAAAATTATACTGGCCAAGTGCCAGTCGCCAGAGCCTCGTTAGTCTTTAGTCCAGGGTGCACTACGTGGAAGTGAGGTTGACTTTTGGGCGCCTACGTGGAAGGTCACCCCTTACAACCCCCGAGTTGTTTTAATTACCTAGATACAGATTAGTTACTTCCTTAATTTACTATAAGTATGTTAGTTGATTAGATTTAATTATTTGCCTAGGTTCATATTTTAATCCTTTATCTGTTTTTGATGAGTCGGGGGTTTATATATGCCCCGTGGAGGGGTCTCTTATGCTTGTAATGATAGTTTAGGTCATATTTGCCAAGATTTCTAATTAGTGTATTAGGATGGTTGATCATTTTCAGATGCAGCTTATTTATGGTTTCGGTCAGGAACCGGTCCACCGGGAAGATACCAAGCTCTTGATGCAGAAGAGCAAGTCTTGGTCATCATTTTAATATTTTTGTTCTGGATTTTTTTTATTTTATTAATGTTAAGTTTGAGTGGAAAACCTCAGGCTGGGATGGCGTACGTTACCACCGGGCCAGGCGTAAAAGGGCTTTGTCTAACGTGGTTTTGTGGTTAATTGGGAAGTGAGGGCTATATAAAAGTCCTTTTATGCTGTTAAGTGTGGCTTGTGCCTTACCAATATGAACGTTAGTATTTTTTTTTGAAGACTAATTTAGTGTCCAGGTGAATGCCCAGGTATTGGACTGAGTTTTTCCATGCGATAGGGGTTCGACCTATTTTTAATTCAGTGGTTGGGTGGGTTCGGCGTTTCGTGAAATGGATAGCTTCGTATTTGTTTTGCACTTATTTTGATTTTCCATTTGTCGAACCATCGTTTAATTATTTTGATATGCTCTTGGAGTTTCTTAGATATAGCGTTATGGTTGTAACCTGACGTATATATTAGGGTATCATCAGCGAATAAGGCTATTTGGGTTGTTGGTGCATGGGGGATGTCATTGACATATCTATATTGATTAGGATAGGTCCAAGTTGTGATCCTTGTGGCACTCCAGCGCCTATATTTACATATGTGGAGGTGTCGGGACTTTACTTTTACTGCAAATATCCTATTATTAAGGTAGGATAGGAAAACTTTGATGTAGCAGTCAGGGACCCCTGTCTGTATAAGTTTGTACAGTAGTTTCTGGTGCCAAACTTTGTCAAAAGCTTTTTCTACTTCTAGAAACACTGCACCAGTGATCATGTTTCTAGTAAATTTCCCCGTTATAAATTCCGTTAGGCGGACTAGCTGGTGGGTGGAAGAGTGTTTGGCTCTAAATCCAAATTGTTCGTCTATTATGATATTGGCTTGCATACGGTAAAATTTCAGTCTACGGAGGATTAACGCTTCTGTGACTTTCGCAAGTATGGACAAGAAGCTAATGAGCCTATAGTTTTGTGGGAAAAGGCGGTCTTTTCCGGGTTTAGGTACCATAATAATTTTTGCTTTCTTCCATTCCATAGGGAAGTATGGGGTGTAAGGGGTGACCTTCCACGTAGTACACCCAAATGTCAACCTCACTTCCACGTTAGTACACCCTGGACTGAAGACTAACGAGGCTCTGGCGACTAGCCAGTATAATTTTGTTTGTATTGTCCTGTTGTCATGTGTGCTGAGTGCCCATTTACAGCCTCAGGTTTTAACAGAAGTCAGAACATTTTAAGATTTTTAATTATGCAACGTTAGAGTTGTTCTTTGTAATGATAAGGGGCTGGCCCCTGTATAATGTGACGGGAGCAAAATAGCCTAAGTGCTGACGCTCACAAAATTCTAAATTCAAATTCAAAATAGGGAAGTATGTTAGATTTAGTTACCCGTTTATTAAGATAGTAAGTAACGTTATAGCTTCCCGTGGTAGGTGTTTGATTAGTATTTTTTGTATACCATCAGGGCCCGGGGCTTTGTGGGGAGATAGGTACTTAATTATACTATTTAACTCTCTAATGTTGGTTGGAACTGGATTATCATTGTTTTCATCCCGAAAAAAAGTTCGGACTGTGCGATAGATGTATCGCTCTTCATCCAGGTCTGTGTTTGTATTATTTTCGGTAAAGGCAATTTAAAGGGGAGGGTAGTTTGAGTAGCAGCCACAGAGGCCGTTACTATAATGGGCTGGTGGTCTGACATAAATTCATTCTCTACTTGAGCTGGTTTTGGATATTTTTAAATAAAGCAAAGTCAAGGACGTCCGGAGTCTTATTTGGATCATAAGGGTAGTGGGTTGGTTCTGGTGTAGTGTGTCTATCACTAGTGGTTTCGCAATTAATATTGGTAGCATGCATTTTACCTGGTTGGCTGCCCTTACTGACCTCAATAAGGGCTTTTGCTGTCTCAGTGCGGATTGGTGTTAAGTTGTTGGTTGTTCCTAGTCCTAGATCAGTAGGGTAATCATACCGGTTCAAAATAATACTTGGTATCAGGCCTATTATTTTTATTAATTTAACCACAATAGAAAACCTATTTTGATGATGTTTTTGTTGATTTTATACTATTGTAAATCTGTGTTTTTTCATCTCGTACTTCGTACGAATGTCATAATGTTTTACGAGTTAAGGTACGTAACGCCTACACCCACGCACACTTACACCCACGCACGCCTACACTTATTTATTTCCGGTCTACTTGACAGACACTTGTGAGTTTTTTCAGGCTTTTTTTAAGTATACACCCACGCACACCCACACAAATTTACTTTCGGTCTACTTCTATTGCATTATGTTGCGGAACAAGTTATTACGCTACATTGCGATGGCTTGTAAGGGTAAATTATTGCATGATGTTCCGCAACAAGTTATTACGCAATATTATGATGTCCCCGTATCTGAAGTGTTGTTTTCTGATTGGTTGGATTATGACGTGTTGCGATGACGTGGTGTTTTCTGATTGGCTCACTGTTTCTGATGTTTTCAACGCGGTCCGCGCTGAGGTTATATAAATGCGAAAGCATTACGGGTCAGTCAGTATCGTGAGAGTGTTCGAAGAGTGCGGACGTGTTGTTGCAGTGCTGCTCATATTTTTTTGTTAAAAGTTAAGTATTTAATTTATTTTAAAGCTACATAGCGCCTAGTAATGTCGATCAGCTTGAGTTTTGGTGTGATCAGATGTTACTTGTTGTCTCTGGAAATTCTGTATAAATAACATAGCTGAAAATTTTGTCGTAATAGCTACAATTATTTTATTTTGAAGAGGGTTCAAGTTGTTTTTCATACAGATTGAATTTGGATGAATTTGTATTTGTATTGAATTTTGTATTTTTTTAGGAGAAAATTTGTATATAAATACCAGAGCTGAAAAAACAAAAATTATTATAATTATAACTATTGTCTTTTTTAAGTTACATTCTATCAATTATCGTAAGTTCAAAAATTGTCTAATTGAATCTTGACTTGATTGTGCGTCTTATTGTTATTTACTTAAAGCATATTAAAAAAATGTCATCTACCACTTTCATCGAATGTGTCATTTGTGGAAAATTCATCTCCAAAACTAATATTAGCAAGCACAGGGCAAGATGTTGCGAAGCAGGTTCGAAAATAAATTGTTTGTTACCTACTAGGCCTTGTACTCAATGCGAAAAAATAATTAGCATTGCTAATTTAAGTAAACACATGAAAAGTTGCAAAGCATCAACCGGGCATGGAACATTGAAAAGAAAAATTGATCATCCTGATACTGAAGCTTCTACTTCTAAACAAATTAAGATGTCTAATGATCAAAAGCCGATTAGATCTGCATTCAACGACCAACTCTTGGATTTCTGTTTTACTTCGAACCCACGCTATTTCTAGTTTCTTGAGTGAAATTAAAACATCTATCATAAATATTCTGAAAAATAAACTAGAAAACAACTGCATAAAAGTATATGTTGATCTAATTTGTGAATATGAGAAACCCAATGGTACAAGAAATGTTTTCTTTCACAAAACGAGAAACCAAGTTCTTTATTTGGCAGACATTGATAATTTGAACGTTTTTTATTCTAATCTTACTAGTGATTTGATTAGGAAACACGATGAGTTCGAGGCTAAGGGATCAGGTTGGTCTCTATGCGGAAATCCTCACAGGTTAATCGCTTATGTAAACAAATTTACACCTTTTTCTGCTTCCAGCTACGTTCCACTTCCGGTAGAAATTCAGCATAAGAGAGCTGTGCTGAACATGCATAACACCGACAATAAGTGTTTCATGTGGTGCATTTTAGCAGCGCTTCACCCGGTTCATTGTTCAAATAATCCGCAACAGGTTAGTCATCAATATATCGATGAGATTAAATATGCTATGACAGGCATCGAATACCCTGTTGCTATTTCCGACATAGAAAAGTTTGAAAACGGTTCGAAATAGAGAAGGAAAACGATTAGCGATAAATGTATATTCGTATACTTCACTTAAGTATTTTGTGCATCCTGTTAGGATAACTAATATTGTTGATGACGAAGCCATGGAAATCAATCTGCTTCTCATTGCTGGCGATGATGTTCATCATTACACGCTAATTCGTTCACTCTCCCGCCTGATCAGAAGCCAAACAACCAATTATGATGCACACATCGAAGTTTGTCCAAGGTGTTTAACCGTATTCAACAAGCTTGACCAACGCAATTATCAACATTTCAAAAATCAAGAAATGACCAAACAAAAACTTGCTGAACATAAAGTCTACCGTGGAGTCAACAGACCGGCTCGCATGTTCATGCCCAAAGCAAATGAATTCGAAGAATTTAAAATGCACAAGGCCTTGTTGGAACATCCGGCCATCATCATTGCGGACTTTGAGGCTTTTCTCAAACCATTGTCTTATTGCGATCAGGATCCAGAATTGTCTTCCACAACACCGTACCAGGTTCATGATCCAAATAGTTTTGGATATGTTGTTGTTTGGCAAGATAGGATAGATAAGCCATATATATATCGCGGACCCGAATGTCATTGAACTTTTTTCAAGAAGATGGTGGAGGAGATTGAGAACATTGGCAGCTTCTTATGTCAATCGAAATCAATGCTTCCACTATCAAGCGATGAGCTTAAATCTTGCAATAACATTGAGACGTGTCCAGTGTGCGATCAACATTTCACGAATGAGAATCGGAAAGTATTTCACCACAATCACTTCACCGGAAACTACATTAGTGGAATCTGTAACACATGCAACTTCAAGATCCAGAAGCCCAAATTCGTACCAATATTTTTCCACAATGGATCCAATTACGACTTCCATTTT